>NW_028172620.1:15000-25000 GCF_963971535.1 Notolepis coatsorum
GTACCTGGTGTATGAAGCTCCACTTCCTCACAGGCTGGTATACAGTACCTTGTGTATGAAGCTCCACTTCCTCACAGGCTGGTCTACAGTACCTGGTGTATGAAGCTCCACTTCCTCACAGGCTGGTCTACAGTACCTGGTGTATGAAGCTCCACTTCCTCACAGGCTGGTCTACAGTACCTGGTGTATGAAGCTCCACCTCCTCACAGGCTGGTATACAGTACCTGGTGTATGAAGCTCCACTTCCTCACAGGCTGGTATACAGTACCTGGTGTATGAAGCTCCACTTCCTCACAGGCTGGTCTACAGTACCTGGTGTATGAAGCTCCACTTCCTCACAGGCTGGTCTACAGTACCTGGTGTATGAAGCTCCACTTCCTCACAGGCTGGTCTACAGTACCTGGTGTATGAAGCTCCACTTCCTCACAGGCTGGTCTACAGTACCTGGTGTATGAAGCTCCACTTCCTCACAGGCTGGTCTACAGTACCTGGTGTATGAAGCTCCACTTCCTCACAGGCTGGTATACAGTACCTGGTGTATGAAGCTCCACCTCCTCACAGGCTGGTATACAGTACCTGGTGTATGAAGCTCCACCTCCTCACAGGCTGGTCTACAGTACCTGGTGTATGAAGCTCCACCTCCTCACAGGCTGGTCTACAGTACCTGGTGTATGAAGCTCCACTTCCTCACAGGCTGGTCTACAGTACCTGGTGTATGAAGCTCCACCTCCTCACAGGCTGGTATACAGTACCTGGTGTATGAAGCTCCACTTCCTCACAGGCTGGTCTACAGTACCTGGTGTATGAAGCTCCACTTCCTCACAGGCTGGTCTACAGTACCTGGTGTATGAAGCTCCACTTCCTCACAGGCTGGTCTACAGTACCTGGTGTATGAAGCTCCACTCCCTCACAGGCTGGTCTACAGTACCTGGTGTATGAAGCTCCACCTCCTCACAGGCTGGTCTACAGTACCTGGTGTATGAAGCTCCACTTCCTCACAGGCTGGTCTACAGTACCTGGTGTATGAAGCTCCACTTCCTCACAGGCTGGTCTACAGTACCTGGTGTATGAAGCTCCACTTCCTCACAGGCTGGTCTACAGTACCTGGTGTATGAAGCTCCACTTCCTCACAGGCTGGTATACAGTACCTGGTGTATGAAGCTCCACTTCCTCACAGGCTGGTCTACAGTACCTGGTGTATGAAGCTCCACTTCCTCACAGGCTGGTCTACAGTACCTGGTGTATGAAGCTCCACTTCCTCACAGGCTGGTCTACAGTACCTGGTGTATGAAGCTCCACTCCCTCACAGGCTGGTCTACAGTACCTGGTGTATGAAGCTCCACTTCCTCACAGGCTGGTATACAGTACCTGGTGTATGAAGCTCCACTTCCTCACAGGCTGGTCTACAGTACCTGGTGTATGAAGCTCCACTTCCTCACAGGCTGGTCTACAGTACCTGGTGTATGAAGCTCCACTTCCTCACAGGCTGGTATACAGTACCTGGTGTATGAAGCTCCACTTCCTCACAGGCTGGTATACAGTACCTGGTGTATGAAGCTCCACCTCCTCACAGGCTGGTCTACAGTACCTGGTGTATGAAGCTCCACTTCCTCACAGGCTGGTATACAGTACCTGGTGTATGAAGCTCCACTTCCTCACAGGCTGGTATACAGTACCTGGTGTATGAAGCTCCACTTCCTCACAGGCTGGTATACAGTACCTGGTGTATGAAGCTCCACTTCCTCACAGGCTGGTCTACAGTACCTGGTGTATGAAGCTCCACTTCCTCACAGGCTGGTATACAGTACCTGGTGTATGAAGCTCCACTTCCTCACAGGCTGGTCTACAGTACCTGGTGTATGAAGCTCCACTTCCTCACAGGCTGGTCTACAGTACCTGGTGTATGAAGCTCCACTCCCTCACAGGCTGGTACACAGTACCTGGCGTATGAAGCTCCACTCCCGCACCCCATTTGTTGGCCATTGTTTTACAGGTGATTATCTAATGTTTCTTGGCAGCTCTCGTGTCACAAGCTGCATTGTTGTGCCACCGATGTACTTCTTGATCTACGCACTCGGCCCAGCCGCCGTGTCTTCTGAGACATGACCTAATTTCCTGTTGTGATGTTGAGTTGTTGCTATTCTACGCTCGGGTCCCTAAACCTTTTCAGCTTGTGACCCAAGTCTAGCAGTTTTTGGCCACTAGTTGATGGAAGTGGCGCTGTAGCACACGGTAGGAGCAAAGGGGGTCCTTCCAGGATGCACAAGCACGGGGGGGGGGGTATAGCACACAGTAGGAGTGCCCCCGGAGTTCTTCAAATTGATTGGTCTATACAATCTTCTTCAAAATCTAACAAGCTGTCAGTCAAAGTAGGTCAGACTCATTACAACTTTGCCAGAAACAAGTGAAACTTAACACGGATGTGATGGAGACATTGGCAAAGAACATGGTGGAAATGGACTTTGCAAAGGTTATAGTGACATGTTCTCAGCGTGTAGACTATAGAACAACAATAGAAAACTGTATATTTGGAAGGGAATGGGAATATAAACAAAATCGAGCTGGTTACAAGAAACCAATGTTGTGGTTTTAGCACGGACAAGCAAGCATACAGACCCACACACACACAGGGACACAGACCCACACACACAGACCCACACACACAGACCCACACACACACACACACAATCCATCACTTTCTGACCTTGGACGGCCAGACACACAACTATATCACCCTGTCTGGGTGTCCTAGCCCTTGTCATTGCTTCCTTCCCAGCAATGGCAGTAGCTATGCTCTCTCTCTCTCTATCTCTCTCTCTCTCTCTCTCTCTCTCTCTCTCTCTCTCTCTCTCTCTCTCTCTCTCTCTCTATCGCTCTATCTATCTCACTCTCGATCACTGAAATGATGGAAGGAAACCCCAAAGAGAGGAAATAACTTCGACCTTGTAACTTCTCCCTTTCATTTTAGCTAATGGCTTTTCCAGACCCTGAGCGCTGAAGGCCAAGCCGTCGTCCTCTCTCTCTAATGTTACACCTAGGCCTTCAGGACAGAACAGAACAACAGAACAGAACAGAACAGAACAGAACAGAACAGAACAGAACAGAACAGAGCAGAGCAGAACAGAACAGAACAGAACAGAGCAGAATAGAACAGAACAGAGCAGAACAGAACAGAACAGAACAGAACAGAACAGAACAGAACAGAGCAGAACAGAACAGAACAGAACAGAACAGAGCAGAGCAGAGCAGAGCAGAGCAGAGCAGAACAGAACAGAACAGAACAGAACAGAACAGAACAGAACAGAGCAGAGCAGCTTCAGAGAGTAATGGTGTTAGAAGACCTGTCTTGAGGTAGAAGCCTTCTGTTTTCATCACAGCTTCAGAGAGTAATGGTGTTAGAAGACCTGTCTTGAGGTAGAAGCCTTCTGTTTTCATCACAGCTTCAGAGAGTAATGGTGTTAGAAGACCTGTCTTGAGGTAGAAGCCTTCTGTTTTCATCACAGCTTCAGAGAGTAATGGTGTTAGAAGACCTGTCTGAAGGTAGAAGCCTTCTGTTTTCATCACAGCTTCAGAGAGTAATGGTGTTAGAAGACCTGTCTGAAGGTAGAAGCCTTCTGTTTTCATCACAGCTTCAGAGAGTAATGGTGTTAGAAGACCTGTCTTGAGGTAGAAGCCTCCTGTTTTCATCACAGCTTCAGAGAGTAATGGTGTTAGAAGACCTGTCTGAAGGTAGAAGCCTTCTGTTTTCATCACAGCTTCAGAGAGTAATGGTGTTAGAAGACCTGTCTTGAGGTAGAAGCCTTCTGTTTTCATCACAGCTTCAGAGAGTAATGGTGTTAGAAGACCTGTCTCGAGGTAGAAGCCTTCTGTTTTCATCACAGCTTCAGAGAGTAATGGTGTTAGAAGACCTGTCTGAAGGTAGAAGCCTTCTGTTTTCATCACAGCTTCAGAGAGTAATGGTGTTAGAAGACCTGTCTGAAGGTAGAAGCCTCCTGTTTTCATCACAGCTTCAGAGAGTAATGGTGTTAGAAGACCTGTCTGAAGGTAGAAGCCTTCTGTTTTCATCACAGCTTCAGAGAGTAATGGTGTTAGAAGACCTGTCTGAAGGTAGAAGCCTTCTGTTTTCATCACAGCTTCAGAGAGTAATGGTGTTAGAAGACCTGTCTGAAGGTAGAAGCCTTCTGTTTTCATCACAGCTTCAGAGAGTAATGGTGTTAGAAGACCTGTCTGAAGGTAGAAGCCTTCTGTTTTCATCACAGCTTCAGAGAGTAATGGTGTTAGAAGACCTGTCTGAAGGTAGAAGCCTTCTGTTTTCATCACAGCTTCAGAGAGTAATGGTGTTAGAAGACCTGTCTCGAGGTAGAAGCCTTCTGTTTTCATCACAGCTTCAGAGAGTAATGGTGTTAGAAGACCTGTCTTGAGGTAGAAGCCTTCTGTTTTCATCACAGCTTCAGAGAGTAATGGTGTTAGAAGACCTGTCTCGAGGTAGAAGCCTTCTGTTTTCATCACAGCTTCAGAGAGTAATGGTGTTAGAAGACCTGTCTGAAGGTAGAAGCCTCCTGTTTTCATCACAGCTTCAGAGAGTAATGGTGTTAGAAGACCTGTCTGAAGGTAGAAGCCTTCTGTTTTCATCACAGCTTCAGAGAGTAATGGTGTTAGAAGACCTGTCTCGAGGTAGAAGCCTTCTGTTTTCATCACAGCTTCAGAGAGTAATGGTGTTAGAAGACCTGTCTGAAGGTAGAAGCCTTCTGTTTTCATCACAGCTTCAGAGAGTAATGGTGTTAGAAGACCTGTCTGAAGGTAGAAGCCTCCTGTTTTCATCACAGCTTCAGAGAGTAATGGTGTTAGAAGACCTGTCTCGAGGTAGAAGCCTGTGTGAACCACAGACGAAGCTAGGAGCTGTCTTTTTTCCTTTTGATCTACTTTTTCTCCTCCTATTTTTTCTGTATTTTTCTCCCATCCCAATTTAGTCATTATGCCAATTCCCCTTCCTGGTCATTGCGCGCATTTGCCCCCCACTTGCCGCTAGGGAGCTCTGAAGTCTATCACATGCTTCCTCCGATACATAGGAGACAGCCAGCGGCCTCTTTTCACCCGACAGCGAGGACTCTCACTGGGGAGGTGTAACGCGTGGGAGGGTCACACTACCTCCCCCAGTTCCCTCCCTCGCTGTGCAGGCGCCCTGACCGACCTGTAGGAGTCGCTGTTTACAACGAACAGGACCCACCCTCGCCGGGTTCCCACCCGCTGACACTGCCAATTGTGTCAGTATGACGACAGCCCAAGCCGGAGGCACCACAGCTGGATTCGATACCAGTGTCTGGCGCTACCCGGCCGCCCAGGAGCTGTCTTAATAACATGTTCATTTCACCATCATGGTTCTTCTTCTTCTGGCGTGTGTCTTTAGACCTGCAGCTCCGTTGAGGTGAGCCAGGCCAACGTTTCATCGTCCAGTTCCATCAGACCACGTTCTCCATACCGGTGGCCGGTGTTTGGGGCGACTGGTGATGATATGTTCCACGGTCTGTGCAGGGGCTCCACACTCTGGTGGTGATATGTTCCACAGTCTGTGCAGCAGGGGCTCCACACTCTGGTGATGATATGTTCCACGGTCTGTGCAGGGAGGGGCCCCACACTCTGGTGGTGATATGTTCCACAGTCTGTGCAGCAGGGGCTCCACACTCTGGTGGTGATATGTTCCAGTCTGTGCAGGGAGGGGCTCCACACTCTGGTGATGATATGTTCCAGTCTGTGCAGGGAGGGGCTCCACACTCTGGTGGTGATATGTTCCAGTCTGTGCAGGGAGGGGCTCCACACTCTGGTGATGATATGTTCCAGTCTGTGCAGGGAGGGGCTCCACACTCTGGTGGTGATATGTTCCACAGTCTGTGCAGGGAGGGGCTCCACACTCTGGTGATGATATGTTCCACAGTCTGTGCAGGGAGGGGCTCCACACTCTGGTGATGATATGTTCCAGTCTGTGCAGCAGGGGCTCCACACTCTGGTGGTGATATGTTCCAGTCTGTGCAGCAGGGGCTCCACACTCTGGTGGTGATATGTTCCACAGTCTGTGCAGGGAGGGGCTCCACACTCTGGTGATGATATGTTCCACAGTCTGTGCAGCAGGGGCTCCACACTCTGGTGATGATATGTTCCACAGTCTGTGCAGGGAGGGGCCCCACACTCTGGTGATGATATGTTCCACAGTCTGTGCAGCAGGGGCTCCACACTCTGGTGGTGATATGTTCCAGTCTGTGCAGCAGGGGCTCCACACTCTGGTGGTGATATGTTCCACAGGGGCTCCACACTCTGGTGGTGATATGTTCCACAGGGGCTCCACACTCTGGTGATGATATGTTCCACAGTCTGTGCAGCAGGGGCTCCACACTCTGGTGGTGATATGTTCCACAGGGGCTCCACACTCTGGTGATGATATGTTCCACAGGGGCTCCACACTCTGGTGATGATATGTTCCACAGTCTGTGCAGCAGGGGCTCCACACTCTGGTGGTGATATGTTCCACAGGGGCTCCACACTCTGGTGATGATATGTTCCACAGGGGCTCCACACTCTGGTGATGATATGTTCCACAGGGGCTCCACACTCTGGTGGTGATATGTTCCACAGGGGCTCCACACTCTGGTGATGATATGTTCTACAGTCTGTGCAGCAGGGGCTCCACACTCTGGTGATGATATGTTCCACAGTCTGTGCAGCAGGGGCTCCACACTCTGGTGATGATATGTTCCACAGTCTGTGCAGCAGGGGCTCCACACTCTGGTGGTGATATGTTCCACAGTCTGTGCAGCAGGGGCTCCACACTCTGGTGATGATATGTTCCACAGTCTGTGCAGCAGGGGCTCCACACTCTGGTGATGATATGTTCCACAGGGGCTCCACACTCGCATGAGGCCCCACTGTCCTTGAGGCCCCACCTCTTCATTGAGGCGCCGTAGCGTCAGACGCCGGTCCTTAGGCGGTTGAGGGTTGTCCACTGCTTCCGGGGCAAGTCCTGACCAGAGGGACGTCCAGAGGGTCATTGATGTAGAGGTGCAGCCTGGATGGTTCTGCTGACCTCCACTGGTCCCTCCATCTCGTCCTGACCCAGGAGGCCTTGGAAGTGTCAGATGGTGTCGTGTGGAGGAGCCTGTAGGCTTGCATGGAAAAGGGGCGCCGTGACTTCAGGCGCACACGTGGTGGTGTCTCTGTGGTGGTATTGTGGAGGAGGTGGTTGCACTGATCTGTGCCTTGCGGGAAAGGGCCAGTGTGGCTGCTTCTCGTCTGATGGTAGCCGGGGCGATACCAGCGAGTACGGGCAGTTGGTTTACCGGTGTGGCTTGTAGGCGACCAGAGACTGTCCACAGGACGCTGTGGAGGACAACACCCAGCTTCTTCACGCGGGTGCTACGGCACCAGACCGGGGCGCGGTACTCGGCGGCAGAGAACACCAGGGCCAGTGAGGAGATGTGCAGTGTCTTTGTTGAGGCCATCATGGTTCAAACGCTGCTACAGTTTACTAGGGGAGTTTTGTACAGTTTACAAAAGGGGCCAACAGGCCAACAAGCTCTCAGGGGCCAACAAGCTCTCAGGGGCCAACATGCTCTCAGGGGCCAACATGCTCTCAGGGGCCAACAAGCTCTCAGGGGCCAACAAGCTCTCAGGGGCCAACAGGCTCTCAGGGGCCAACAGGCTCTCAGGGGCCAACAAGCTCTCAGGGGCCAACAAACTCTCAGGGGCCAACATGCTCTCAGGGGCCAACAGGCCAACAAGCTCTCAGGGGCCAACAGGCTCTCAGGGGCCAACAAGCTCTCAGGGGCCAACAGGCTCTCAGGGGCCAACAGGCCAACAAGCTCTCAGGGGCCAACAGGCCAACAAGCTCTCAGGGGCCAACATGCTCTCAGGGGCCAACATGCTCTCAGGGGCCAACATGCTCTCAGGGGCCAACAGGCTCTCAGGGGCCAACATGCTCTCAGGGGCCAACATGCTCTCAGGGGCCAACAGGCCAACATGCTCTCAGGGGCCAACAGGCTCTCAGGGGCCAACAGGCTCTCAGGGGCCAACAGGCTCTCAGGGGCCAACAAGCTCTCAGGGGCCAACAGGCCAACAGGCTCTCAGGGGCCAACATGCTCTCAGGGGCCAACAGGCTCTCAGGGGCCAACAGGCCAACAAGCTCTCAGGGGCCAACAGGCTCTCAGGGGCCAACAGGCTCTCAGGGGCCAACAGGCTCTCAGGGGCCAACAGGCCAACAGGCTCTCAGGGGCCAACAGGCCAACAGGCTCTCAGGGGCCAACAGGCCAACAGGCTCTCAGGGGCCAACAGGCTCTCAGGGGCCAACATGCTCTCAGGGGCCAACAGGCTCTCAGGGGCCAACATGCTCTCAGGGGCCAACATGCTCTCAGGGGCCAACAAGCTCTCAGGGGCCAACAGGCCAACAGGCTCTCAGGGGCCAACAAGCTCTCAGGGGCCAACATGCTCTCAGGGGCCAACAAGCCAACAGGCTCTCAGGGGCCAACATGCTCTCAGGGGCCAACATGCTCTCAGGGGCCAACAGGCTCTCAGGGGCCAACAGGCCAACATGCTCTCAGGGGCCAACAGGCCAACAAGCTCTCAGGGGCCAACAGGCTCTCAGGGGCCAACATGCTCTCAGGGGCCAACAGGCCAACATGCTCTCAGGGGCCAACAGGCCAACAAGCTCTCAGGGGCCAACAGGCCAACAGGCTCTCAGGGGCCAACATGCTCTCAGGGGCCAACAGGCTCTCAGGGGCCAACAGGCCAACATGCTCTCAGGGGCCAACAGGCTCTCAGGGGCCAACATGCTCTCAGGGGCCAACAAGCCAACATGCTCTCAGGGGCCAACAGGCCAACAGGCTCTCAGGGGCCAACATGCTCTCAGGGGCCAACATGCTCTCAGGGGCCAACAAGCCAACATGCTCTCAGGGGCCAACAGGCCAACATGCTCTCAGGGGCCAACAAGCCAACATGCTCTCAGGGGCCAACAGGCCAACAGGCTCTCAGGGGCCAACATGCCAACAAGCTCTCAGGGGCCAACATGCTCTCAGGGGCCAACATGCTCTCAGGGGCCAACATGCTCTCAGGGGCCAACATGCTCTCAGGGGCCAACAGGCCAACATGCTCTCAGGGGCCAACAGGCTCTCAGGGGCCAACAAGCTCTCAGGGGCCAACATGCTCTCAGGGGCCAACAGGCCAACATGCTCTCAGGGGCCAACATGCTCTCAGGGGCCAACATGCTCTCAGGGGCCAACATGCTCTCAGGGGCCAACAGGCCAACATGCTCTCAGGGGCCAACAGACTCTCAGGGGCCAACAGGCCAACAGGCTCTCAGGGGCCAACAAGCTCTCAGGGGCCAACATGCTCTCAGGGGCCAACAGGCTCTCAGGGGCCAACATGCTCTCAGGGGCCAACATGCTCTCAGGGGCCAACAGGCTCTCAGGGGCCAACATGCTCTCAGGGGCCAACATGCTCTCAGGGGCCAACAGGCTCTCAGGGGCCAACATGCTCTCAGGGGCCAACATGCTCTCAGGGGCCAACAGGCCAACATGCTCTCAGGGGCCAACAGGCTCTCAGGGGCCAACATGCTCTCAGGGGCCAACAGGCCAACATGCTCTCAGGGGCCAACAAGCCAACATGCTCTCAGGGGCCAACAGGCCAACATGCTCTCAGGGGCCAACAGGCCAACATGCTCTCAGGGGCCAACAGGCCAACATGCTCTCAGGGGCCAACAGGCCAACAGGCTCTCAGGGGCCAACAGGCTCTCAGGGGCCAACAGGCCAACATGCTCTCAGGGGCCCCTTTTGTTACATTTTTTTCTTTTTTCGTTTCTTATCCTACTGTATGTCCTTAAATTTTTTTTTAAATGTAATAATCCCCCCCCCCCCCCCCTGGGTTGTTTATGAGGCGTACTCGGATTATACTGCTTATTTTGATTATGCTGAATACTTTGAAGACAAATTGAATAAGATGGAAGAGCCTGAGTAACAAA
>NW_028172620.1:30000-43373 GCF_963971535.1 Notolepis coatsorum
CAGTTCTGTTCTGTCGCTCCGCGCTGTCATCAGCCGACAGGTCTGTGGTCTGATTGCACTGATGACTGAGTGCAGCTGTGCTGAGCAGCTTTCATGACTGCCATCTGTGTGTCAGTGGGCTTGATTGGTCCAGCTGCGCACAGCGGTCATTATTGCTCGGCAGAGGTCCGTTGTTGAATAATAACGGACCTCTGACGAGCGCTATTGACCAATCGCAATCAAGCATTTCGGCGAATGTTAAAACGCCATGTAATAAGTAATGTTAATTACCTGAAATTATTCAGTTTTTTGGGGGGGGGGGGGGGGGGGGGAACCCTGCATATATCGGTATCGGTTGATATCGGTATCGGAAATGAAGAGTTGGACAATATCGGTATATCGGTATCAGTAAAAAAGCCAATATCGAGCATCCCTAGTTACACCCCTATAATATACTATTATATTTATTATAATATACCCAATATACTATACTCATCTATACTCATCCCCTCCTGCTATACTCATCTATACTCATCCCATCCTGCTATACTCATCTATACTCATCTATACTCATCTATACTCATCCCCTCCTGCTACACTCATCTATACTCATCTATACTCATCTATACTCATCCCCTCCTGCTACACTCATCTATACTCATCTATACTCATCTATACTCATCCCCTCCTGCTACACTCATCTATACTCATCTATACTCATCCCCTCCTGCTACACTCATCTATACTCATCTATACTCATCTATACTCATCCCCTCCTGCTACACTCATCTACACTCATCTATACTCATCCCCTCCTGCTACACTCATCTATACTCATCTATACTCATCTATACTCATCCCCTCCTGCTACACTCATCTATACTCATCTATACTCATCTATACTCATCTATACTCATCTATACTCATCTATACTCATCTATACTCATCCCCTCCTGCTATACTCATCTATACTCATCTATACTCATCCCCTCCTGCTACACTCATCTACACTCATCTATACTCATCTATACTCATCCCCTCCTGCTATACTCATCTATACTCATCTATACTCATCCCCTCCTGCTACACTCATCTACACTCATCTATACTCATCTATACTCATCCCCTCCTGCTACACTCATCTACACTCATCTATACTCATCCCCTCCTGCTACACTCGTCTACACTCATCTATACTCATCCCCTCCTGCTACACTCATCTATACTCATCTATACTCATCCCCTCCTGCTACACTCATCTACACTCATCTATACTCATCCCCTCCTGCTACACTCATCTACACTCATCTATACTCATCCCCTCCTGATATACTCATCCCCTCCTGATATACTCATCCCCTCCTGATACACTCATCTCCTCCTGATATACTCATCCCCTCCTGATATACTCATCCCCTCCTGATATACTCATCTCCTCCTGATATACTCATCTCCTCCTGATATACTCATCTCCTCCTGATATACTCATCTCCTCCTGATATACTCATCTCCTCCTGATATACTCATCTCCTCCTGATATACTCATCTCCTCCTGATATACTCATCTATACTCATCTCCTCCTGATATACTCATCTCCTCCTGATATACTCATCTCCTGATATACTCATCTCCTCCTGATATACTCATCTCCTCCTGATATACTCATCTATACTCATCTCCTCCTGATATACTCATCTCCTCCTGATATACTCATCTCCTCCTGATATACTCATCCCCTCCTGATATACTCATCTCCTCCTGATATACTCATCTATACTCATCTCCTCCTGATATACTCATCTCCTCCTGATATACTCATCCCCTCCTGATATACTCATCTCCTCCTGATATACTCATCTATACTCATCTCCTCCTGATATACTCATCTCCTCCTGATATACTCATCTATACTCATCTCCTCCTGATATACTCATCTCCTCCTGATATACTCATCCCCTCCTGATATACTCATCCCCTCCTGATATACTCATCTCCTCCTGATATACTCATCTCCTCCTGATATACTCATCTCCTCCTGATATACTCATCCCCTCCTGATATACTCATCCCCTCCTGATATACTCATCTCCTCCTGATATACTCATCTCCTCCTGATATACTCATCTCCTCCTGATATACTCATCTCCTCCTGATATACTCATCCCCTCCTGATATACTCATCTCCTCCTGATATACTCATCTCCTCCTGATATACTCATCTCCTCCTGATATACTCATCTCCTCCTGATATACTCATCTCCTCCTGATATACTCATGTTACACTCATCCCCTCACACAGCCCGCTGTATGCCCCCCCCCCCCCCCCCCCCCCAGTGTTGTTCCTGCTTCTCCACAATCAGCGGGAATTATCTGCTTTCCGGAAAAAGCGGCAGCTCACTAATTTCAGATGGCCTTGATTGAGCCGGAGGCCGGCGGGATCAGACCCACATCCGCCGAGGAGCCAGGGATGCTGATTCTAACCATAACACAGCTAACATGTGTTTTACTGCCCCCTGATTGGAGAGCAGCTCTGCACCGCGGCAGGCCGCCGCCCCCCCCCCCCCCCCCCGCCCGCAGGAAAGGGCCAGGCTTTCTGTGGCATGTTCTGTGGCTGTGGACCAGCCTGCGCCGCGTGGGTATTTATAGAGACCGGATACATTTAGAGGCTCTGAGAATCACGGGCAGGGGGGGGGGGAGGGAGGCGCTCTGCAGCGTGTATCACCGGTCATCACCGGTCATCACCGTTTATCACCGTTTATCACCGTTTATCACCGTTTATCACCGTTTATTATCACCGTTTATCACCGGTCATCACTGTTTATCACCGTTTATCACCGGTCATCACTGTTTATCACCGTTTATCACTGTTTATCACCGTTTATCACCGGTCATCACTGTTTATCACCGTTTATCACCGTTTATCACCGGTCATCACTGTTTATCACCGTTTATCACCGTTTATCACCGTTTATTATCACCGTTTATCACCGTTTATCACTGTTTATCACTGTTTATCACCGTTTATCACTGTTTATTATCACCGTTTATCACTGTTTATCACAGTGTATTATCACTGTTTATCACCGTTTATCACCGTTTATTATCACCGTTTATTATCACCGTTTATCACAGTTTATTATCACCGTTTATCACCGTTTATCACCGTTTATTATCACAGTTTATCACTGTTTATCACCGTTTATCACCGTTTATCACTGTTTATTATCACCGTTTATCACTGTTTATCACCGTTTATCACTGTTTATCACTGTTTATCACCGTTTATCACTGTTTATCACCGTTTATCACTGTTTATCACCGTTTATCACCGTTTATCACCGTTTATCACCGTTTATCACCGTTTATTATCACCGTGTATCACTGTTTATCACCGTTTATCACTGTTTATCACTGTTTATCACCGTTTATCACCGTTTATCACCGTTTATTATCACCGTTTATCACCGTTTATCACCGTTATCACTGTTTATCACCGTTTATCACCGTTTATCACTGTTTATCACCGTTTATCACTGTTTATCACTGTTTATCACTGTTTATCACCGTTTATCACTGTTTATTATCACCGTTTATCACTGTTTATCACCGTTTATCACTGTTTATCACTGTTTATCACCGTTTATCACTGTTTATTATCACCGTTTATCACTGTTTATCACCGTTTATCACTGTTTATTATCACCGTTTATCACCGTTTATCACCGTTTATCACTGTTTATCACCGTTTATCACCGCTTATCACCGCTTATCACCGTTTATCACCGTTTATCACCGTTTATTATCACCGTTTATCACCGGTTATCACCGTTTATTATCACCGCTTATTATCACCGTTTATTATCACCGTTTATCACCGCTTATCACCGTTTATTATCACCGTTTATCACTGTTTATTATCACCGTTTATCACTGTTTATCACCGGTTATCACCGTTTTCACTGTTTATCACCGTTTATCACTGTTTATCACCGCTTATCACCGCTTATCACCGGTTATCACTGTTTATCACCGTTTATCACCGTTTATCACTGTTTGTCACCGTTTATCACCGTTTATCACCGTTTATCACTGTTTATCACCGTTTATCACTGTTTATCACCGTTTATCACCGTTTACCTACCTGTTTTCTCCTAACAGTCCTACCTGTTTTCTCTTCTCCTAACAGTCCTACCTGTTTTCTCCTAACAGTCCTACCTGTTTTCTCTTCTCCTAACAGTCCTACCTGTTTTCTCTTCTCCTAACAGTCCTACCTGTTTTCTCCTAACAGTCCTACCTGTTGTCTCCTAACAGTCCTACCTGTTTTCTCCTAACAGTCCTACCTGTTTTCTCCTAACAGTCCTACCTGTTTTCTCCTAACAGTCCTACCTGTTTTCTCCTAACAGTCCTACCTGTTTTCTCCTAACAGTCCTACCTGTTTTCTCCTAACAGTCCTACCTGTTTTCTCCTAACAGTCCTACCTGTTGTCTCCTAACAGTCCTACCTGTTTTCTCCTAACAGTCCTACCTGTTTTCTCCTAACAGTCCTACCTGTTTTCTCCTAACAGTCCTACCTGTTTTCTCCTGACAGTCCTACCTGTTTTCTCCTGACAGTCCTACCTGTTTTCTCCTAACAGTCCTACCTGTTTTCTCCTAACAGTCCTACCTGTTTTCTCCTGACAGTCCTACCTGTTTTCTCCTAACAGTCCTACCTGTTTTCTCCTAACAGTCCTACCTGTTTTCTCCTAACAGTCCTACCTGTTTTCTCCTAACAGTCCTACCTGTTTTCTCCTAACAGTCCTACCTGTTTTCTCCTAACAGTCCTACCTGTTTTCTCCTGACAGTCCTACCTGTTTTCTCCTAACAGTCCTACCTGTTTTCTCCTAACAGTCCTACCTGTTTTCTCCTAACAGTCCTACCTGTTGTCTCCTAACAGTCCTACCTGTTTTCTCCTAACAGTCCTACCTGTTTTCTCCTGACAGTCCTACCTGTTTTCTCCTAACAGTCCTACCTGTTTTCTCCTAACAGTCCTACCTGTTTTCTCCTAACAGTCCTACCTGTTTTCTCCTGACAGTCCTACCTGTTTTCTCCTGACAGTCCTACCTGTTTTCTCCTAACAGTCCTACCTGTTTTCTCCTAACAGTCCTACCTGTTTTCTCCTAACAGTCCTACCTGTTTTCTCCTAACAGTCCTACCTGTTTTCTCCTAACAGTCCTACCTGTTGTCTCCTAACAGTCCTACCTGTTTTCTCCTAACAGTCCTACCTGTTTTCTCCTAACAGTCCTACCTGTTTTCTCCTGACAGTCCTACCTGTTTTCTCCTGACAGTCATACCTGTTGTCTCCTAACAGTCCTACCTGTTTTCTCCTAACAGTCCTACCTGTTTTCTCCTGACAGTCCTACCTGTTTTCTCCTAACAGTCCTACCTGTTTTCTCCTAACAGTCCTACCTGTTGTCTCCTAACAGTCCTACCTGTTTTCTCCTAACAGTCCTACCTGTTTTCTCCTAACAGTCCTACCTGTTTTCTCCTGACAGTCCTACCTGTTTTCTCCTAACAGTCCTACCTGTTTTCTCCTAACAGTCCTACCTGTTTTCTCCTGACAGTCCTACCTGTTTTCTCCTGACAGTCCTACCTGTTTTCTCCTAACAGTCCTACCTGTTTTCTCCTGACAGTCCTACCTGTTTTCTCCTAACAGTCCTACCTGTTTTCTCCTGACAGTCCTACCTGTTTTCTCCTAACAGTCCTACCTGTTTTCTCCTAACAGTCCTACCTGTTTTCTCCTAACAGTCCTACCTGTTTTCTCCTAACAGTCCTACCTGTTTTCTCCTAACAGTCCTACCTGTTTTCTCCTAACAGTCCTACCTGTTGTCTCCTAACAGTCCTACCTGTTTTCTCCTAACAGTCCTACCTGTTTTCTCCTAACAGTCATACCTGTTTTCTCCTGACAGTCCTACCTGTTTTCTCCTAACAGTCCTACCTGTTTTCTCCTGACAGTCCTACCTGTTTTCTCCTAACAGTCCTACCTGTTTTCTCCTGACAGTCCTACCTGTTTTCTCCTAACAGTCCTACCTGTTTTCTCCTAACAGTCCTACCTGTTTTCTCCTAACAGTCCTACCTGTTGTCTCCTAACAGTCCTACCTGTTTTCTCCTAACAGTCCTACCTGTTTTCTCCTAACAGTCATACCTGTTTTCTCCTAACAGTCCTACCTGTTTTCTCCTAACAGTCCTACCTGTTTTCTCCTAACAGTCCTACCTGTTTTCTCCTAACAGTCCTACCTGTTTTCTCCTGACAGTCCTACCTGTTTTCTCCTAACAGTCCTACCTGTTTTCTCCTAACAGTCCTACCTGTTTTCTCCTGACAGTCCTACCTGTTTTCTCCTGACAGTCCTACCTGTTTTCTCCTAACAGTCCTACCTGTTTTCTCCTAACAGTCCTACCTGTTTTCTCCTAACAGTCCTACCTGTTTTCTCCTAACAGTCCTACCTGTTTTCTCCTAACAGTCCTACCTGTTTTCTCCTAACAGTCCTACCTGTTGTCTCCTAACAGTCCTACCTGTTTTCTCCTTACAGTCCTACCTGTTTTCTCCTAACAGTCCTACCTGTTTTCTCCTGACAGTCCTACCTGTTTTCTCCTGACAGTCCTACCTGTTGTCTCCTAACAGTCCTACCTGTTTTCTCCTAACAGTCCTACCTGTTTTCTCCTGACAGTCCTACCTGTTTTCTCCTAACAGTCCTACCTGTTTTCTCCTAACAGTCCTACCTGTTGTCTCCTAACAGTCCTACCTGTTTTCTCCTAACAGTCCTACCTGTTTTCTCCTAACAGTCCTACCTGTTTTCTCCTGACAGTCCTACCTGTTTTCTCCTAACAGTCCTACCTGTTTTCTCCTAACAGTCCTACCTGTTTTCTCCTGACAGTCCTACCTGTTTTCTCCTGACAGTCCTACCTGTTTTCTCCTAACAGTCCTACCTGTTTTCTCCTGACAGTCCTACCTGTTTTCTCCTAACAGTCCTACCTGTTTTCTCCTAACAGTCCTACCTGTTTTCTCCTGACAGTCCTACCTGTTTTCTCCTAACAGTCCTACCTGTTTTCTCCTAACAGTCCTACCTGTTTTCTCCTAACAGTCCTACCTGTTTTCTCCTAACAGTCCTACCTGTTTTCTCCTAACAGTCCTACCTGTTTTCTCTTAACAGTCCTACCTGTTGTCTCCTAACAGTCCTACCTGTTTTCTCCTAACAGTCCTACCTGTTTTCTCCTAACAGTCATACCTGTTTTCTCCTGACAGTCCTACCTGTTTTCTCCTAACAGTCCTACCTGTTTTCTCCTGACAGTCCTACCTGTTTTCTCCTAACAGTCCTACCTGTTTTCTCCTGACAGTCCTACCTGTTTTCTCCTAACAGTCCTACCTGTTTTCTCCTAACAGTCCTACCTGTTTTCTCCTAACAGTCCTACCTGTTTTCTCCTAACAGTCCTACCTGTTGTCTCCTAACAGTCCTACCTGTTTTCTCCTAACAGTCCTACCTGTTTTCTCCTAACAGTCCTACCTGTTTTCTCCTAACAGTCATACCTGTTTTCTCCTAACAGTCCTACCTGTTTTCTCCTAACAGTCCTACCTGTTTTCTCCTAACAGTCCTACCTGTTTTCTCCTAACAGTCCTACCTGTTTTCTCCTGACAGTCCTACCTGTTTTCTCCTAACAGTCCTACCTGTTTTCTCCTAACAGTCCTACCTGTTTTCTCCTGACAGTCCTACCTGTTTTCTCCTGACAGTCCTACCTGTTTTCTCCTAACAGTCCTACCTGTTTTCTCCTAACAGTCCTACCTGTTTTCTCCTAACAGTCCTACCTGTTTTCTCCTAACAGTCCTACCTGTTTTCTCCTAACAGTCCTACCTGTTTTCTCCTAACAGTCCTACCTGTTGTCTCCTAACAGTCCTACCTGTTTTCTCCTTACAGTCCTACCTGTTTTCTCCTAACAGTCCTACCTGTTTTCTCCTGACAGTCCTACCTGTTTTCTCCTGACAGTCCTACCTGTTGTCTCCTAACAGTCCTACCTGTTTTCTCCTAACAGTCCTACCTGTTTTCTCCTGACAGTCCTACCTGTTTTCTCCTAACAGTCCTACCTGTTTTCTCCTAACAGTCCTACCTGTTGTCTCCTAACAGTCCTACCTGTTTTCTCCTAACAGTCCTACCTGTTTTCTCCTAACAGTCCTACCTGTTTTCTCCTGACAGTCCTACCTGTTTTCTCCTAACAGTCCTACCTGTTTTCTCCTAACAGTCCTACCTGTTTTCTCCTGACAGTCCTACCTGTTTTCTCCTGACAGTCCTACCTGTTTTCTCCTAACAGTCCTACCTGTTTTCTCCTGACAGTCCTACCTGTTTTCTCCTAACAGTCCTACCTGTTTTCTCCTAACAGTCCTACCTGTTTTCTCCTGACAGTCCTACCTGTTTTCTCCTAACAGTCCTACCTGTTTTCTCCTAACAGTCCTACCTGTTTTCTCCTAACAGTCCTACCTGTTTTCTCCTAACAGTCCTACCTGTTTTCTCCTAACAGTCCTACCTGTTGTCTCCTAACAGTCCTACCTGTTTTCTCCTAACAGTCCTACCTGTTTTCTCCTAACAGTCATACCTGTTTTCTCCTGACAGTCCTACCTGTTTTCTCCTAACAGTCCTACCTGTTTTCTCCTGACAGTCCTACCTGTTTTCTCCTAACAGTCCTACCTGTTTTCTCCTGACAGTCCTACCTGTTTTCTCCTAACAGTCCTACCTGTTTTCTCCTAACAGTCCTACCTGTTTTCTCCTAACAGTCCTACCTGTTTTCTCCTAACAGTCCTACCTGTTTTCTCCTAACAGTCCTACCTGTTTTCTCCTAACAGTCCTACCTGTTTTCTCCTGACAGTCCTACCTGTTTTCTCCTAACAGTCCTACCTGTTTTCTCCTAACAGTCCTACCTGTTTTCTCCTAACAGTCCTACCTGTTTTCTCCTAACAGTCCTACCTGTTTTCTCCTAACAGTCCTACCTGTTTTCTCCTAACAGTCCTACCTGTTTTCTCCTGACAGTCCTACCTGTTTTCTCCTAACAGTCCTACCTGTTTTCTCCTAACATTCCTACCTGTTTTCTCCTAACAGTCCTACCTGTTTTCTCCTAACAGTCCTACCTGTTTTCTCCTAACAGTCCTACCTGTTTTCTCCTAACAGTCCTACCTGTTTTCTCCTGACAGTCCTACCTGTTTTCTCCTGACAGTCCTACCTGTTTTCTCCTAACCTGTTAAGCCTGGAGCCCTATTTTCTGAAAATCCGCCTAAAATTACATACCTAAGTAAATGGAAGATTGCTCCACTTCTACCAGGTCCATTTGCATGTTCTTGGTATCTAGGGACATCTATGGACCTCAGGGAGGACTCAAGCCTAGTTACTAGGCTTGAGTAAATTGCGATGAAACAAAGGAGAATATAAATTATGACTGAGCTCGTTCAGCAATCAGCACCTTCTTGAGATCACGTGTACAAAGAATCTAAGCAAATGAATAAAGGGAAGACGATTAAACAGAAGGTTTTGTAGATACAGTACTGAATTCTGCCATCCGGACACATGCCATTTGAAATATTATTATATAATATAGAATATCAGGCCTATAAAGGACCTTATTATAGCCAAGTCGCACATCTATGGATCGCGATTTGAATCAGCTGAAAAGGCTGTTAGCCTCCGGCCCTTCTAGCAAACCTAGCTTTGTCTCGCCACTCTTCCTGATAGGACATTGCTATTGCCATCTTTGTGGTGGAAAGCCGGTGTGATTGTTTGGTGGTGGTGGTGGTTTAAGGTTGTTGTTCTGCTGTTTCTCCTTGTGTTTCCTGGTTCCCGTGCCAGCGTGAGCCCACAGACCTCTGGGGGGTAGCGGCCGGGCTCCCAGATAGGAAATGGGTTAATTTAATGAGCACTCAGCATCCTAGATGTGTCTTTTCTGTAACGATAGGATGTACAGAGTGTCAGTGACTCGCTACACGTCAGGTCACACGGACATCTTTTGAATTCTTGATGTTTATTGTTTGCGAGGCGGTATAGAACAATGGCTGTTTATGGATCGACTGAGGCAGGAAGCGTTTAATATCCTTTCTGGAGGAATACACATAACTCCAGTCAGCTCATCTGTCTGCCTGCCTGAGTGCAGCATTACGGGAGGATCTGTCTTCAAGCTACGCCTAACCCTATCTGTCTGTCTTCAAGCTACGCCTAACCCTAACCCTATCTGTCTGTCTTCAAGCTACGCCTAACCCTAACCCTAACCCTATCTGTCTTCAAGCTACGCCTAACCCTATCTGTCTGTCTTCAAGCTACGCCTAACCCTAACCCTATCTGTCTGTCTTCAAGCTACGCCTAACCCTAACCCTATCTGTCTGTCTTCAAGCTACGCCTAACCCTAACCCTATCTGTCTGTCTTCAAGCTACGCCTAACCCTAACCCTATCTGTCTGTCTTCAAGCTACGCCTAACCCTATCTGTCTGTCTTCAAGCTACGCCTAACCCTAACCCTATCTGTCTGTCTTCAAGCTACGCCTACCCCTATCTGTCTGTCTTCAAGCTACGCCTACCCCTATCTGTCTGTCTTCAAGCTACGCCTACCCCTATCTGTCTGTCTTCAAGCTACGCCTACCCCTATCTGTCTGTCTTCAAGCTACGCCTACCCCTGGTCTCCCGCTCTGGGCCGTTGTCGGTCTATATGCGAGCTTCAGTAGCACTTAGGATTGGTTACTGTTCACATTTGAACCGATACCGATTTATTATGTATTATTACAAACAAAACTGATTTCTCAGCTGTGCCCGTGAGCGTTTCCAGGGTTAGTTAGGCTTAGCGTAGTTAGCGTTAGCAGCTAACGTTACTTAAGGTTTTTACCGCGACGTGGGCATACAGGATGCAAAGCACGTTAGACGCATTGGACCCGTTGCTCGCAGAGTGCGCGTCATTGGAATTCTGAATTCAGATGGATTATACTCAGTAGTTCCGACGTAATTCGTACCCTTAAAAGTATGGAGTTCGGTACCCGACCGTAGTGGCGCAGAGTCACTGGAGTCCTCTGCGATCCTGCCGGCTCGGCCTGCCATCTGGCCAGCGGGGAGATGCGTACATGGCCCTGGTTCCTACACGCTGAAGCGTTGACTGTCTGGGTCCAGGGCCCACCCGAGACAAGATGGTCGCCAGGTGTCTTCCTGTCTTCAAAGTGTCTGCGTCGTTAATCATAGTCCCACAACCCTTCCTCACCCCACACCCCGCACCCCACCCCACACCCCGCGCCAACCAGGCCATCCACGTCTCGCATGGCCTCCAATGTTTTTGATCTACCCCTCACCCCCCACACCCCACCCATTCTCTCTCTCTCCCTCTCTCTCTCTATCTTTATTTTTGGACAGCCTGTCACCCAGCTGCATTTCCTGCAGGGTTTATTTACAGTTTAGCCCCGATTGGAACCACATTGGCAACAAGAAAAAAAGCAGCATACCAACTTAATGAAGTCACTGTGATGCTCAGAAAGAGTGTGTGTGTGCGTATGCGTGTGTGCTTGCGTGTGTGTGTGTGGGGGGGGGGGGGGGTGGGAAGGGGGGGGGGGGGTGTAACCAGAGAAGTTGTGGATACGGCTAACCCACCCTTTAGCTCCACTCTGTAGCCTCTAGCGGCTAACCCACCCTTTAGCTCCACTCCTCCACTCTGTAGCCTCTAGCGGCTAACCCACCCTTTAGCTCCACTCTGTAGCCTCCAGCAGCTAACCCACCCTTTAGCTCCACTCTGTAGCCTCCAGCGGCTAACCCACCCTTTAGCTCCACTCTGTAGCCTCTAGCGGCTAACCCACCCTTTAGCTCCACTCTGTAGCCTCCAGCAGCTAACCCACCCTTTAGCTCCACTCTGTAGCCTCCAGTGGCTAACCCACCCTTTAGCTCCACTCTGTAGCCTCCAGCAGCTAACCCACCCTTTAGCTCCACCACGCTGTAGCCTCCAGCGGCTAACCCACCCTTTAGCTCCACTCTGTAGCCTCCAGCGGCTAACCCACCCTTTAGCTCCACTCCTCCACTCTGTAGCCTCTAGCGGCTAACCCACCATTTAGCTCCACTCTGTAGCCTCCAGCAGCTAACCCACCCTTTAGCTCCACTCTGTAGCCTCCAGCGGCTAACCCACCCTTTAGCTCCACTCTGTAGCCTCCAGCGGCTAACCCACCCTTTAGCTCCACTCTGTAGCCTCCAGCGGCTAACCCACCCTTTAGCTCCACCACGCTGTAGCCTCCAGCGGCTAACCCACCCTTTAGCTCCACTCTGTAGCCTCCAGCGGCTAACCCACCCTTTAGCTCCACTCTGTAGCCTCCAGCGGCTAACCCACCTTTAGCTCCACTTTGTAGCCTCCAGCGGCTAAACCACCCTTTAGCTCCACTCTGTAGCCTCCAGCGGCTAAACCACCCTTTAGCTCCACTCTGTAGCCTCCAGCGGCTAACCCACCTTTAGCTCCACTTTGTAGCCTCCAGCGGCTAAACCACCCTTTAGCTCCACTCTGTAGCCTCCAGCGGCTAACCCACCCTTTAGCTCCACTCTGTAGCCTCCAGCGGCTAACCCACCCTTTAGCTCCACCACGCTGTAGCCTCCAGAGGCTAACCCACCCTTTAGCTCCACCACGCTGTAGCCTCCAGTGGCTAACCCACCCTTTAGCTCCACCACACTGTAGCCTCCATAGGCTAACCCACCCTTTAGCTCCACTCTGTAGCCTCTAGCGGCTAACCCACCCTTTAGCTCCACTCTGTAGCCTCTAGCGGCTAACCCACCCTTTAGCTCCACTCTGTAGCCTCCAGCGGCTAACCCACCCTTTAGCTCCACTCTGTAGCCTCCAGAGGCTAACCCACCCTTTAGCTCCACTCTGTAGCCTCTAGCGGCTAACCCACCCTTTAGCTCCACTCTGTAGCCTCTAGCGGCTAACCCACCCTTTAGCTCCACTCTGTAGCCTCCAGCGGCTAACCCACCCTTTAGCTCCACTCTGTAGCCTCCAGCGGCTAACCCACCCTTTAGCTCCACTCCTCCACTCTGTAGCCTCCAGCGGCTAACCCACCCTTTAGCTCCACTCTGTAGCCTCCAGCGGCTAACCCACCCTTTAGCTCCACTCTGTAGCCTCCAGCGGCTAACCCACCCTTTAGCTCCACTCTGTAGCCTCCAACGGCTAACCCACCCTTTAGCTCCACTCTGTAGCCTCCAGCGGCTAACCCACCCTTTAGCTCCACACTGTAGCCTCCAGCGGCTAACCCACCCTTTAGCTCCACTCTGTAGCCTCTAGTGGCTAACCCACCCTTTAGCTCCACTCTGTAGCCTCCAGCGGCTAACCCACCCTTTAGCTCCACTCTGTAGCCTCCAGCGGCTAACACACCCTTTAGCT
>NW_028172620.1:43573-68008 GCF_963971535.1 Notolepis coatsorum
CTCCCCCCTCTTGTCTGAGTGGTCTCTTGCTGCACATTCCTCTCTCCCATATTTGGCCCCCAGCTCAGGAAGTGGCCCAATTAGAGGATAAACACTATGAAGAGGTGGGGGTGGGGGGGGGGGGGCACCAATTAGGGCTCCATGGGCTCTGTCGTACCCCACCCCCTGACTCTCCCCTTCTCTCCCCCTTCTCTCCCCCCTCTCTCCCCAGCAATAGACCCTATAGGTTAAGTATGGATGGGGCTGGTGGGCCTAACACAGAGCGACTAATAAACAAAAATAATTCACGATGAAACGATGACATGATTCACTCCTGGGGGGGGGGGTATGAAATGGGGCTTCTGGATTGGTCAATGTCAATCAGGATCTATACTAATAATCAAGTGTATGGATCAGGGAAGGAGCATTTTCTTCTGAAATCTTACTTCTGCTGTGTATCAATCTGTTTGTGTGTGCATGTGTGTGTGCATGTGTGTGTGCATGTGTGTGTGTGTGTTAGGGCTGCACGATTTTGGGAAATAATCTAATTGCGATTTTTCTGACAGATATTGCGATTGCGATTACATTTGCGATTATAATTATTTATTTTTTTAAGCAGCCCCACAGAGGTTTATTGTAAAATGCGGCTTGAAATGTTTCTGTTTACCTGGGAGTCGACACCGGTCCCAACGGTACTTTAATCTCCCTCTCTGAAGTCTAAACTTCACAACACACAATCTAAAACCCCTTACCTCCCTCTCCCAAACCCATCTTGTAATCTCAATGGGACTTCCTGGTTAAATAAAAAAAAATATATATATATATATATATGCTAATTGCATCATTCCAAATCGCGATTTCGATTTAAAATCGATTAATCGTTCAGCCCTAGTGTGTGTGTGTGTGTGTGTGTGTGTGTGTGTGTGTGTGTGTGTGTGTGTGTGTGTGTGTGTGTGTGTGTGTGTGTGTGTGTGTGTGTGTGTGTGTGTGTGTGTGTGTGTGTGCCAACAACGCCAACGTCAACACTGGACTGAGCTTAAACTGCAAGGGAAGCTTGCTTGTCTCCCTGCCGCTGACCACTCTGTCTCGCACGCAGTTTTAAAAGTGTAGCTATTGATGAGAGCATCATCATCTTCACTTTAAAAGCTAGGCTACAGGTTTTACCATCGAAGCTCAACCTTTCCATCTGGTTCCCTGGCAGTCATCATAGCCCACACTGCATACACCACGGTCACCAACAGACAACAGAAACCATGTCTCACATCCTCAATGGCTGTCATGCATACAAAGGGCTCTACATCTGTAGGCATGATAGGATCGTGGACCTGATTGCAGACAGTGTCAGTTCCACACTTGGGGTCACCTGCAACATATAAGCTGTATAAGCAAAGCACACCAGTGTGAAGCCATGTATGTTCAATCTGTGTCGTGACAACTCACTGTTTTCTCATATTTCAGCAAACACCCCCGATGTTGTTGTTGTTAATGAGAATAACAGAGAGGTCTCATCCTAGAAGTTGGTTGCACGTTTGACTACAGTCTAGAAGAAGCCTTTACAACCAAAATGTTAAAGTATCAACTGTTAGACCATACCATATCACAACTCGGCTACAACTGTAAACTTTTAGTCTTCATATTTGGAGGCCTGGGTCATGTCCATAAGTTGGGTGTTAGAGGCCTTCAGATGGCCGGTCTTCCGAAGAGAAGAGCCAAACAGTTAGCAAGATATTGCTCAGTGTCAGCTATCATTGGCAGCCGCGCAATTTGGAGAAGACGCTGCTATCTGTACCCATGTGTGGGTGCGTGCGTGCGTGCGTGTGTGTGTGTGTGTGTGTGTTTAAAGACACACGGTAACGGGTCTGGATCGGATATTTATCCCCGAACGATTAAAATATGCTGGGTCTATAAAAAACCCAGAATGCATTGCCACAGAAAAACACATTCATTCCACCGAAGTCTAACCTAACAGAGGTCGTCTTTGACAGAGAGGTCAGATAGAACCTGACAGTGTGTGTGTGTGTGTGTGTGTGTGTGTGTGTGTGTGTGTGTGTGTGTGTGTGTGTGCATGTGTGTGCGTGTGTGTATAATGTGTGTGTGTATCTGTGTGTGTGTGTGTGTGTGCCCATGTGTGTGTTACTTGCACAGAGGTATAATTCAACTGGCTCCTATTTGCTGCACAAATCCGCTTCAAGGCCCTCGACCTGGCATATCGTGCGGCGAAGGGAATGGCTCCCTCCTACCTCCGGTCAATGGTCTCTAACTACACACCCTCAAGACCCCTACGCTCTGCATCTTCTGGCCGTCTTAGGCCCTGTCCACACGAACGCGGGGTGTTATGTAACCGAGCCTTAACACATTGGGGACGAACCACGGATAAATCCGTGTTTCGAATCCACCGGTTGAGGACCACCAGGTTGTTTTGGCTTTTATTCCATTTTAATAACCTATTCAAGGTCGCCGAGCTATACTGCAGATGTACCCTACTCTTTGAATTCGAAAAAGTGCATTACCGGCCAGATCCTCTTAGGGGCGCTGTATCGATAATGCAGTGTTCCCTGTGGCAGAAGTTGTAATTTTTTTCTGGATTTCCAATGTAGTTTTCTGCTAACATGAAGCGATCGCTATAGCCTGTTACACGGAATACGTTTTGGATCGCGGATTTCACGATGCAGTAAAGGAATTTATCATTAGCCAATGGACATATCGATCTACCAGATGGCGATCGATAACTGGGAAATGGTGTGGGGATCTAACCGGCTCATGGTAAGATCTTTTTCACGTAAATTACATGCTGATCAGAGCTTGTTATGATAGCCAACTACACGATCAGCGTATGTGGCTACTGAGACGAACACGGTTATTGGTAATCAATAATCAGAAACGACGTCCCCCACCCCCCCCCCCCCCCCTTCCATGCATTCATGCTTGAGGATTGTACCGATCATATGCAGTTTGAGTTTTAACTGTAGCTTCTGTATAACCGAAATGCCATTGGATATAACGTTAGCAGCTATTAGCCCTTTATCCAGCCTTCCAGGAAATATACTAGACAAATGCCGTATAACGCTTATATTCATGGCGCTATAAAATGAGAACGTATTGATGAAAAAATTATTTCTTTAAGCCATTTTGAAGGGATGGTTTATGGTCTCAATTGACAATGAGAATGGACAGATAGCAATACTATAAAGTATAGATTTAGCTCTACAAACAGCCCCACGGACTGTGCAAGTCTGTTTACATATGCTGGCCGTCTACAGTGATTTTAGACGCATCCAAATGGCCACCAATGTGTTAATGTGCGCGGTTGCACTGTTCGTCCACACGCAACCGGGTTTTTGGAACACTGCAATCGTGTTCTTTTACAACCGGAGTCCAGGGTGAAGTTTTGCGCGCATCCCGGCTGCAGTGGTTGCGTGTGGACATAGTAACCGAGGTTATTTCCACTGTTTACGGCAGAGCTGTCCCAAGTAGCTGCGGCTACCGACTAAGCTCATGTGTTGTCAAGTTATTGTTATAAGGAACCCAGTCCAAACTACAACAGTCTGCGTCCCCTTAACAATTGTTTGTATTGAGCCGTATTGTATTGTACCCATTCTGCAATCTGTTAAATAACGTTTTCATCCATTTATTCTACTAGCGTTAACGTTACTACGCTAATGTACGCTAGCCTCAATGCTAACTATTATAATGGAAAATTCCAATCACATTAGCATGTAGCTAACAACATCAGAGATCTTTTTGTGAGACTAAACTCTCCGCTCTTGGTGGTAAATTGCGTTGATGTTGGTTTTGTTTCATCAACAAATGAGGCAGAACACATAGTGAATGTATCATTTTTTGTTTATTGCACTTTTATTGCACTTTGTTTCTTGCTGAAAAATAAATGCTATGTTGCTAATGGTTCACGTGAGGTAATTTAAAGATGGTGGTTTCTCTTTTTGAGCAGGACGTGTAGTGACGCGTTCAACCCTTCTGATTGGTGAAAATGGCCTTCATATTTGAACTACATCGCCACCTACTGCTTTGGCATTGTACTACATGTATATACATCACTCGGTGCAGAGTTTAAACCAGTCGTGTGTACAGAGTTTTTTTTTTTTATAATAAAAAAAAACTCAGAAATACCCGTGATCGTGTGTACTGGGCCTCAGACCCACTCCTATCCGAGCTCCGGGAGGGTCATCAAAGAGAAGTCGCCTATTCTCAGTCCTTGCCCCACAATGGTGGAATGAACTACCCACCCCAGTTAGGACAGCCGAAACACGTCCAATCTTTCGCCGTCGACTAAAGACACACTTCTCCAACCATTATCTGATTTTTTTTTAAATAAATAAAATAATCTAACCCTAACTAACCTTACTGTCATGCACTTGTCCTAATAAACTAACCTACACTGTAGCACTCAACACTTTATGAACATTGTTACTCAGCTGATAGAGTTGTGCCCTTCCTGATGACTTGTCGTACAGAACTTGTAAGTCGCTTTGGATAAAAGCATCAGCTAAATGTAAATGTGTAGTGGTGTCGGTGTAGAATCAGCGTGGAGTGAGAGGAAGTAAATAAAACACCAGGAAGATGAGATATGATACTGTGAGCCCTGACCCCTGACCCCTGACCCCCCAGGGACAAAAACAACAAATGCAACAATACATCTACTTTGAATCCACTGAGATGGAAAAATTATAATGAAAGGCTCTGGTGTTCTGGAGAATAGTGGGGGAGGGTCACTGCAGAGCTCTCTCTCTCTCTCGCTCTCTCTCTCTCTCTCTCTCTCTCTCTCTCTCTCTCTCTCTCTCTCTCTGTCTCTCTCTCTCTCTCAATTCAATTCATTCAATTCAAATGGCTTTATTGGCATGACGTACTTCTACATGTTGCCAAAGCAATCTCTCTCTCTCTCTCTCTCTCTCTCTCTCTCTCTCTCTCTCTCTCTCTCTATCTCTCTCTCTCTCTCTCTCTTTCTCTCTATCTATATGTATCTCTCTCTCTCTCTCTCTCTCTCAATTCAATTCAATTCAAGTGGCTTTATTGGCATGACGCAGCTTGTACATGTTGCCAAAGCAAATGGTTGATAACATAAGCATGGATTACAAAACAAATATTAATGTCATAGTATATACAAAAATTTTCATCATAAAATAGAACATAAATATTACGGCATAAACATGTCAGGTGACTGTCACTCACTGTCCCTCAGTTTGTGGCAGGCAGCAACATAGGCTGCTGCTAGCTCACAGCTTGTTGAGTCCTCCCCTAGTAGGACTGGTAGTTTTCCTGTATCTGGTAGTGCAAGAAAACCTTTTGTTATTAGTTCAAATTTTTAAAATGCGTTTCTCTAATATCTTTATATTTTTCACATTTGGTGAGGAAGTGCAACTCAGTTTCAGGCTCACTGAGGATGCAATGACTGCATAGCCTTTGCTCTGCAGGAAGCCAGGTTTTCCTGTGCCTCCCCTTTTCAACAGCGAGGCTGTGCTCACTCAGTCTGTATTTTGTCAAGGTTCTTTTTAGTTGTTGATCAGTCACCATGCTCAAGTAATCTGCTATGGTGTACTGTCGATTTAGAGCCAGATAGCACTGCATTTTGCTCTGTGCTTTTGTTTGTGTTTTCCAATAGGTGATGTAGTTTTGTTTTAGCTGTGTAGTAATTTGATTTATTCTGATTGGTGATGTGTTCTGTTCCTGATGTGTGTTAAGAGAGCAGGTTTGTGGACTCAGCCTTAGGACCAGCTGGGTAAGGGGGTTCCTGATGCTCCTCAGCTCTTGGCACTGCAGGGCTTGATAGTGGTATGAGAGGGGGTCACTTCGTTTTAGGTGTGTCCAAAAGTGAATTGCTCTTTTTTGTATTTTTAGTATTAGTGGGTAACGGCCTAATTCTGCCCTGCATGCATTGTTTGTAGTTTTCCTCTGGACATGTAGGATAATCTTACAGAACTCTGCATGCATGGTCTCAATGGGGTGTTTGTCCCATTGGGTAAAGTCTTGTTTTGTAAGTGGACCCCACACCTCACTGCCATAGAGTGCAATTGGTTTAATAACACATTCAATTAATTTTAACCAGATTCGAATTGGTATTTCTGTTTGTATATTTCTTTTTATGGCGTAGAAAGCCCGGCGTGCTTTCCCTCTCAGCTCATTGACTGCTTCCTTAAAATGTCCAGTTGAACTTAGTTTTAGGTCTAAATAGGTGTAATGTGTGCAGTACTCTACATGTTTTGTACCAATTGAGAACTTTGGTAGGACGTCCTGAGATCTGGATCTTTTTTGGAATATCATTATTTTGGTCTTTTTGGGGTTTACTGCCAGGCCCAGGTCTGACAGTAATGCTCTAGCAGGTCCAGGCTCTGCTGTAGGCCGTCTGCTGTGGGGGACAACACAACCAGGTCATCTGCAAAGAGCAGGCATTTCACTTCCCGATTGTGGAGACTTACACTGGGGGCAGAGGACTTTTCTAGTATATTAGCCAATTCATTAATATAAATATTGAAGAGTGCCGGGCTGAGGTTGCATAACATAATACTACAGAAAACCTTCCCCAGATTACTGTTCACACAGATGCCTCTGTAGTTATTAGGGTCAAATTTGTCTCCGCTTTTATAGATTGGGGTTATGAGTCCGTGATTCCAGATGTCAGGAAAATATCCTACACTCAGGACCAAATTGAATAGTTTTAATATAGCCAATTGGAATTTCTTGTTCATATTTTTCATCATCTCATTCACGATGCCATCAGGTCCACAAACCTTTTTAGATCTTTTAGACCTTTTTCTCTCTCTCTCTCGAGATCAGATGAGATCATTCAAGATGTGTTTGTTTGTTTATTTAAAGCATCCCCGTTAGCTTATGCCATAGCAGGTTGTTAATCTTCCTGGGGTCCACACACAATCAACATTACAACAAATAATACATTAACACATCCAGTGCCAGCCATTAGACTGGGCCCGCTGTTGTCAGGCCTGCTTTCCATTACAAACGTTCACTGTGCGTCACGTTGTTTGTAGAGCTAAACCTATATTTTATATTATAGCTATGGATCCAATGTCATTGTCAATTGACAGTATGAACCTTCCGTTCAATATGCCATAAAGAAATAATTTTTCCATCGATACGTTCCCGTTTTATACCGTGGTGAATATGAGTGTTATATCGGAATGATCTGGGATCATTCCTGTGAGGCTATTTATAAGGCTATTTATAACGCTAATAACGTTAAATCCATTGGCGTTTCGTCCCTACACACGCTACAGTTAAAAATCCAAATGCATATGATCGGTAATATGTTCCATCATGAATGCCTGAAAGGGGGGGGGGGTCGTTTGTGATTAATTGATTGCCAATAACGGCATTCGTTATTACCACAACAAGTCAAGTCAAGTCAAGAGTTTTATTTGTCACGGCATACAAGTATACAATGAAATGCGGGGGGTCTTGCGGGTGGTCTTGCAACATACACTGATCTGGTTTATGGCTATGAATTCCTTGCACGATCAAGCTGAAATTGACGTCAAATTGCTCTTACCTTTGGCCGGTTGGATTCCAAACAGAATTTTCCAATTATTTGATCGCCATCTTGATCATAAGTCCATTTGGCACACGCCATAACCCTATACAGCATAATGAATCCGGCATCCCAAAAAGTATTCCATGCGATCTGGTGAAGCCCTTGCTTCAGGCTAACAGAAAAGTCCGCCCAGAGCGTTTACAGTGTGACACCAGGTCTGCAACAGGGGTTACTATATTCTTGAGACAGCACCACTACCAGGATCTGGCCGGTACTGCACCTTCGGAGTCCCAATATGCCTTTTCCAGGCAAAATACAGCTCTGTGACATGGAATAGGATATTAATATCGAAAAAAAGGAAAAACGACACAGAAACGAGAATCTTCGTTTCCGGCACTCAAAGGGTTTTAATACAGTAAATAAATTCAAATTTGCGTTAGCTGCCTCTCAACACAGTGAAACTAAACAGCTAGCTGTCTCTCAACACAGTGAAACTAAACAGCTAGCTGCCTCAACACAGTGAAACTAAACAGCTAGCTGTCTCTCAACACAGTGAAACTAAACAGTTAGCTGCCTCTCAACACAGTGAAACTAAACAGCTAGCTGCCTCAACACAGTGAAACTAAACAGCTAGCTGCCTCTCAACACAGTGAAACTAAACAGTTAGCTGCCTCAACACAGTGAAACTAAACAGTTAGCTGCCTCAACACAGTGAAACTAAACAGTTAGATGTCTCTCAACACAGTGAAACTAAACAGTTAGCTGCCTCAACACAGTGAAACTAAACAGTTAGCTGCCTCTCAACACAGTGAAACTAAACAGTTAGCTGCCTCAACACAGTGAAACTAAACAGTTAGCTGCCTCTCAACACAGTGAAACTAAACAGCTAGCTGCCTCTCAACACAGTGAAACTAAACAGTTAGCTGCCTCAACACAGTGAAACTAAACAGTTAGCTGCCTCTCAACACAGTGAAACTAAACAGTTAGCTGCCTCAACACAGTGAAACTAAACAGCTAGCTGTCTCTCAACACAGTGAAACCAAACAGTTAGCTGCCTCTCAACCAGGGGAGGAAATTAGGCCACTTTACCCGCCAAATGCGGGTATTTTTTACGTTTGGCTGGTAAAAAAAATCAGATACTCGCCAGTTGGCTGGTAAGCCAAACAGTTAGTTTCCTCAAAAAATAAAACATTCTGCAATCACTGCACTGGCAAACGGTGCGTGTCTTCTGAGTGTTCGCTTTAGTTGACAGTGCCACGAGAGCACTGCACAAGACCACCCGTGGACATATAATGTTTAATAAACGTTTGCGCAGTACTGGCCAACCCGCGGACATATAATAATAAAAGTCCCGCGGTACTAGGCTAGCCATCAGGAGCACTCGCAAACAGATAACGTTAAACACAGCAGAAGATGGAAAACAGACAGACTGACCAACGGGGAACTGCATCCAACCCTAGTACAACCCTCGAGTATAAGTTACTAAGGACACATTTAAATCACAGAGGTGTAATGTTAGTCTACTGGAACTGTATACAGTGGTTAGCTTCTAGTTAGCGTTTTAGCTATAGCTGCTTGCTAGCTAACGTTAGCCCTGTGTGCTCAAAGCAGCCAGCTAGGTGTATCTGTTATGACTATAATGTTTCCAAAAAAGCACCGGACTACGACGTAAGGTTAGACATTTTATTTCATGCTCAAAAGCCCCTGGCTTGCACATCGCAGTCACGAAAGGGGCTAGCTCAACCAGTGCACTGTGCACAACAGCACACCAACCCAACTGACGTTACCACAACACTTGACGGTACTTCACAGCACTGTCGTAAGACCACCGTGCTGTCTTAAAGGCACAGTGTGCCTACCCAGATGCATACACAACATTGACGCGGCTTGACATACAAAGAAGTAATTATCACAATTAGCGATTGTCTGGTAAAAAATCTGTTTGGCTGGTAAAAAAAAATCAGATACTCGCCAGTTGGCTGGTAAGCCAAAAAGTTAGTTTCCTCCCCTGCTCTCAACACAGTGAAACTAAACAGTTAGCTGTCTCTCAACACAGTGAAACTAAACAGTTAGCTGTCTCTCAACACAGTGAAACTAAACAGTTAGCTGCCTCTCAACACAGTGAAACTAAACAGTTAGCTGTCTCTCAACACAGTGAAACTAAACAGTTAGCTGTCTCTCAACACAGTGAAACTAAACAGTTAGCTGTCTCTCAACACAGTGAAACTAAACAGTTAGCTGTCTCTCAACACAGTGAAACTAAACAGTTAGCTGCCTCTCAACACAGTGAAACTAAACAGTTAGCTGTCTCTCAACACAGTGAAACTAAACAGCTAGCTGTCTCTCAACACAGTGAAACTAAACAGTTAGCTGCCTCTCAACACAGTGAAACTAAACAGCTAGCTGCCTCTCAACACAGTGAAACTAAACAGTTAGCTGTCTCTCAACACAGTGAAACTAAACAGTTAGCTGTCTCTCAACACAGTGAAACTAAACAGTTAGCTGCCTCAACACAGTGAAACTAAACAGCTAGCTGCCTCTCAACACAGTGAAACTAAACAGCTAGCTGTCTCTCAACACAGTGAAACTAAACAGCTAGCTGCCTCTCAACACAGTGCAACTAAACAGTTAGCTGCCTCAACACAGTGAAACTAAACAGTTAGCTGCCTCAACACAGTGAAACTAAACAGCTAGCTGCCTCTCAACACAGTGAAACTAAACACCTAGCTGCCTCTCAACACAGTGAAACTAAACAGCTAGCTGCCTCAACACAGTGAAACTAAACAGCTAGCTGCCTCTCAACACAGTGAAACTAAACAGTTAGCTGCCTCTCAACACAGTGCAACTAAACAGCTAGCTGCCTCTCAACACAGTGAAACTAAACAGTTAGCTGCCTCTCAACACAGTGAAACTAAACAGTTAGCTGTCTCTCAACACAGTGAAACTAAACAGCTAGCTGCCTCTCAACACAGTGAAACTAAACAGCTAGCTGCCTCTCAACACAGTGAAACTAAACAGTTAGCTGCCTCTCAACACAGTGAAACTAAACAGTTAGCTGTCTCTCAACACAGTGAAACTAAACAGCTAGCTGCCTCTCAACACAGTGAAACTAAACAGCTAGCTGCCTCTCAACACAGTGAAACTAAACAGTTAGCTGTCTCTCAACACAGTGAAACTAAACAGCTAGCTGTCTCTCAACACAGTGAAACTAAACAGCTAGCTGTCTCTCAACACAGTGAAACTAAACAGTTAGCTGCCTCTCAACACAGTGAAACTAAACAGCTAGCTGCCTCTCAACACAGTGAAACTAAACAGTTAGCTGCCTCAACACAGTTAAACTAAACAGTTAGCTACCTCAACACAGTGAAACTAAACAGCTAGCTGCCTCAACACAGTGAAACTAAACAGTTAGCTGTCTCAACACAGTGAAACTAAACAGCTAGCTGTCTCTCAACACAGTGAAACTAAACAGTTAGCTGCCTCTCAACACAGTGAAACTAAACAGCTAGCTGTCTCTCAACACAGTGAAACTAAACAGCTAGCTGTCTCTCAACACAGTGAAACTAAACAGTTAGCTGCCTCTCAACACAGTGAAACTAAACAGTTAGCTGTCTCTCAACACAGTGAAACTAAACAGTTAGCTGCCTCAACACAGTGAAACTAAACAGTTAGCTGCCTCTCAACACAGTGAAACTAAACAGTTAGCTGCCTCTCAACACAGTGAAACTAAACAGTTAGCTGCCTCAACACAGTGAAACTAAACAGCTAGCTGTCTCTCAACACAGTGAAACTAAACAGTTAGCTGCCTCTCAACACAGTGAAACTAAACAGTTAGCTGCCTCTCAACACAGTGAAACTAAACAGTTAGCTGCCTCTCAACACATTGAAACTAAACAGTTAGCTGCCTCAACACAGTGAAACTAAACAGCTAGCTGCCTCTCAACACAGTGAAACTAAACAGCTAGCTGCCTCAACACAGTGAAACTAAACAGTTAGCTGCCTCTCAACACAGTGAAACTAAACAGTTAGCTGTCTCTCAACACAGTGAAACTAAACAGCTAGCTGCCTCAACACAGTGAAACTAAACAGTTAGCTGTCTCTCAACACAGTGAAACTAAACAGCTAGCTGTCTCTCAACACAGTGAAACTAAACAGTTAGGTGCCTCTCAACACAGTGAAACTAAACAGTTAGCTGCCTCTCAACACAGTGAAACTAAACAGTTAGCTGCCTCTCAACACAGTGAAACTAAACAGTTAGCTGCCTCAACACAGTGAAACTAAACAGTTAGCTGCCTCTCAACACAGTGAAACTAAACAGCTAGCTGTCTCTCAACACAGTGAAACTAAACAGTTAGCTGTCTCTCAACACAGTGAAACTAAACAGTTAGCTGCCTCAACACAGTGAAACTAAACAGCTAGCTGCCTCTCAACACAGTGAAACTAAACAGTTAGCTGTCTCTCAACACAGTGAAACTAAACAGCTAGCTGTCTCTCAACACAGTGAAACTAAACAGCTAGCTGTCTCTCAACACAGTGAAACTAAACAGTTAGCTGCCTCTCAACACAGTGAAACTAAACAGCTAGCTGCCTCAACACAGTGAAACTAAACAGTTAGCTGCCTCTCAACACAGTGAAACTAAACAGCTAGCTGTCTCTCAACACAGTGAAACGAAACAGTTAGCTACCTCAACACAGTGAAACTAAACAGCTAGCTGCCTCAACACAGTGAAACTAAACAGTTAGCTGCCTCTCAACACAGTGAAACTAAACAGCTAGCTGTCTCTCAACACAGTGAAACTAAACAGCTAGCTGCCTCTCAACACAGTGAAACTAAACAGCTAGCTGCCTCTCAACACAGTGAAACTAAACAGTTAGCTGCCTCTCAACACAGTGAAACTAAACAGCTAGCTGTCTCTCAACACAGTGAAACTAAACAGTTAGCTGTCTCTCAACACAGTGAAACTAAACAGTTAGCTGCCTCTCAACACAGTGAAACTAAACAGTTAGCTGCCTCTCAACACAGTGAAACTAAACAGTTAGCTGCCTCTCAACACAGTGAAACTAAACAGTTAGCTGTCTCTCAACACAGTGAAACTAAACAGTTAGCTGCCTCAACACAGTGCAACTAAACAGCTAGCTGTCTCTCAACACAGTGAAACTAAACAGTTAGCTGCCTCTCAACACAGTGAAACTAAACAGCTAGCTGTCTCTCAACACAGTGAAACTAAACAGTTAGCTGCCTCTCAACACAGTGAAACTAAACAGTTAGCTGTCTCTCAACACAGTGAAACTAAACAGTTAGCTGCCTCAACACAGTGAAACTAAACAGTTAGCTGCCTCTCAACACAGTGAAACTAAACAGTTAGCTGCCTCTCAACACATTGAAACTAAACAGTTAGCTGCCTCAACACAGTGAAACTAAACAGCTAGCTGCCTCTCAACACAGTGAAACTAAACAGCTAGCTGCCTCTCAACACAGTTAAACTAAACAGTTAGCTACCTCAACACAGTGAAACTAAACAGTTAGCTGTCTCTCAACACAGTGAAACTAAACAGTTAGCTGCCTCAACACAGTGAAACTAAACAGCTAGCTGCCTCTCAACACAGTGAAACTAAACAGTTAGCTGCCTCTCAACACAGTGAAACTAAACAGCTAGCTGCCTCAACACAGTGAAACTAAACAGTTAGCTGCCTCTCAACACAGTGAAACTAAACAGCTAGCTGTCTCTCAACACAGTGAAACGAAACAGTTAGCTGCCTCTCAACACAGTGAAACTAAACAGTTAGCTGTCTCTCAACACAGTGAAACGAAACAGTTAGCTGCCTCTCAACACAGTGAAACTAAACAGCTAGCTGTCTCTCAACACAGTGAAACTAAACAGCTAGCTGCCTCTCAACACAGTGAAACTAAACAGCTAGCTGCCTCTCAACACAGTGAAACTAAACAGCTAGCTGTCTCTCAACACAGTGAAACTAAACAGCTAGCTGCCTCTCAACACAGTGAAACTAAACAGTTAGCTGTCTCTCAACACAGTGAAACTAAACAGCTAGCTGCCTCTCAACACAGTGAAACTAAACAGCTAGCTGCCTCTCAACACAGTGAAACTAAACAGTTAGCTGTCTCTCAACACAGTGAAACTAAACAGTTAGCTGCCTCAACACAGTGAAACTAAACAGCTAGCTGTCTCTCAACACAGTGAAACTAAACAGTTAGCTGCCTCAACACAGTGAAACTAAACAGCTAGCTGTCTCTCAACACAGTGAAACTAAACAGTTAGCTGCCTCAACACAGTGAAACTAAACAGTTAGCTGCTTCAACACAGTGAAACTAAACAGTTAGCTGCTTCAACACAGTGAAACTAAACAGTTAGCTGCCTCTCAACACAGTGAAACTAAACAGCTAGCTGCCTCTCAACACAGTGAAACTAAACAGCTAGCTGTCTCTCAACACAGTGAAACTAAACAGTTAGCTGTCTCTCAACACAGTGAAACTAAACAGTTAGCTGCCTCAACAGAGTGAAACTAAACAGCTAGCTGTCTCTCAACACAGTGAAACTAAACAGTTAGCTGCCTCTCAACACAGTGAAACTAAACAGTTAGCTGCCTCAACACAGTGAAACTAAACAGTTAGCTGTCTCTCAACACAGTGAAACTAAACAGTTAGCTGCCTCTCAACACAGTGAAACTAAACAGTTAGCTGCCTCAACACAGTGAAACTAAACAGTTAGCTGCCTCTCAACACAGTGAAACTAAACAGCTAGCTGTCTCTCAACACAGTGAAACTAAACAGTTAGCTGCCTCAACACAGTGAAACTAAACAGTTAGCTGTCTCTCAACACAGTGAAACTAAACAGCTAGCTGCCTCTCAACACAGTGAAACTAAACAGTTAGCTGTCTCTCAACACAGTGAAACTAAACAGTTAGCTGCCTCTCAACACAGTGAAACTAAACAGTTAGCTGTCTCAACACAGTGAAACTAAACAGTTAGCTGTCTCAACACAGTTAAACTAAACAGTTAGCTGTCTCTCAACACAGTGAAACTAAACAGTTAGCTGTCTCTCAACACAGTGAAACTAAACAGCTAGCTGCCTCAACACAGTGAAACTAAACAGTTAGCTGCCTCAACACAGTGAAACTAAACAGTTAGCTGTCTCTCAACACAGTGAAACTAAACAGCTAGCTGCCTCTCAACACAGTGAAATTAAACAGTTAGCTGCCTCTCAACACAGTGAAACTAAACAGTTAGCTGCCTCAACACAGTGAAACTAAACAGTTAGCTGCCTCAACACAGTGAAACTAAACAGCTAGCTGCCTCTCAACACAGTGAAACTAAACACCTAGCTGCCTCTCAACACAGTGAAACTAAACAGCTAGCTGCCTCAACACAGTGAAACTAAACAGCTAGCTGCCTCTCAACACAGTGAAACTAAACAGTTAGCTGCCTCTCAACACAGTGCAACTAAACAGCTAGCTGCCTCAACACAGTGAAACTAAACAGTTAGCTGTCTCTCAACACAGTGAAACTAAACAGTTAGCTGCCTCAACACAGTGAAACTAAACAGTTAGCTGCCTCAACACAGTGAAACTAAACAGTTAGCTGCCTCAACACAGTGAAACTAAACAGTTAGCTGCCTCTCAACACAGTGAAACTAAACAGTTAGCTGCCTCTCAACACAGTGAAACTAAACAGTTAGCTGTCTCTCAACACAGTGAAACTAAACAGTTAGCTGCCTCAACACAGTGAAACTAAACAGCTAGCTGTCTCTCAACACAGTGAAACTAAACAGCTAGCTGCCTCTCAACACAGTGAAACTAAACAGTTAGCTGCCTCAACACAGTGAAACTAAACAGTTAGCTGCCTCAACACAGTTAAACTAAACAGTTAGCTACCTCAACACAGTGAAACTAAACAGCTAGCTGCCTCAACACAGTGAAACTAAACAGTTAGCTGCCTCTCAACACAGTGAAACTAAACAGCTAGCTGCCTCTCAACACAGTGAAACTAAACAGTTAGCTGTCTCTCAACACAGTGAAACTAAACAGTTAGCTGCCTCTCAACCCAGTAGCTGCCTCTCAACACAGTGAAACTAAACAGTTAGCTGCCTCTCAACACAGTGAAACTAAACAGTTAGCTGCCTCTCAACACAGTGAAACTAAACAGTTAGCTGCCTCAACACAGTGAAACTAAACAGTTAGCTGCCTCTCAACACAGTGAAACTAAACAGTTAGCTGTCTCTCAACACAGTGAAACTAAACAGTTAGCTGCCTCAACACAGTGAAACTAAACAGCTAGCTGCCTCAACACAGTGAAACTAAACAGCTAGCTGCCTCTCAACACAGTGAAACTAAACAGTTAGCTGCCTCAACACAGTGAAACTAAACAGCTAGCTGCCTCTCAACACAGTGAAACTAAACAGCTAGCTGCTTCAACACAGTGAAACTAAACAGTTAGCTGCCTCAACACAGTGAAACTAAACAGCTAGCTGCCTCTCAACACAGTGAAACTAAACAGCTAGCTGTCTCTCAACACAGTGAAACTAAACAGTTAGCTGCCTCTCAACACAGTGAAACTAAACAGCTAGCTGCCTCTCAACACAGTGAAACTAAACAGCTAGCTGTCTCTCAACACAGTGAAACTAAACAGTTAGCTGCCTCAACACAGTGAAACTAAACAGCTAGCTGCCTCTCAACACAGTGAAACTAAACAGCTAGCTGTCTCTCAACACAGTGAAACTAAACAGTTAGCTGCCTCTCAACACAGTGAAACTAAACAGTTAGCTGTCTCTCAACACAGTGAAACTAAACAGTTAGCTGTCTCTCAACACAGTGAAACTAAACAGTTAGCTGTCTCTCAACACAGTGAAACTAAACAGTTAGCTGCCTCAACACAGTGAAACTAAACAGTTAGCTGCCTCTCAACACAGTGAAACTAAACAGTTAGCTGTCTCTCAACACAGTGAAACTAAACAGTTAGCTGCCTCTCAACACAGTTAAACTAAACAGCTAGCTGTCTCTCAACACAGTGAAACGAAACAGTTAGCTGCCTCTCAACACAGTGAAACTAAACAGTTAGCTGCCTCTCAACACAGTGAAACTAAACAGTTAGCTGCCTCTCAACACAGTGAAACTAAACAGCTAGCTGCCTCTCAACACAGTGAAACTAAACAGCTAGCTGTCTCTCAACACAGTGAAACTAAACAGCTAGCTGCCTCTCAACACAGTGAAACTAAACAGTTAGCTGCCTCAACACAGTGAAACTAAACAGCTAGCTGCCTCTCAACACAGTGAAACTAAACAGTTAGCTGCCTCAACACAGTGAAACTAAACAGTTAGCTGCTTCAACACAGTGAAACTAAACAGTTAGCTGCTTCAACACAGTGAAACTAAACAGTTAGCTGCCTCTCAACACAGTGAAACTAAACAGTTAGCTGCCTCTCAACACAATGAAACTAAACAGTTAGCTGTCTCAACACAGTGAAACTAAACAGCTAGCTGCCTCTCAACACAGTGAAACTAAACAGTTAGCTGCCTCTCAACACAGTGAAACTAAACAGTTAGCTGCCTCAACACAGTGAAACTAAACAGTTAGCTGCCTCTCAACACAGTGAAACTAAACAGTTAGCTGTCTCTCAACACAGTGAAACTAAACAGCTAGCTGCCTCTCAACACAGTGAAACTAAACAGCTAGCTGTCTCTCAACACAGTGAAACTAAACAGTTAGCTGCCTCAACAGAGTGAAACTAAACAGTTAGCTGTCTCAACACAGTGAAACTAAACAGTTAGCTGTCTCAACACAGTGAAACTAAACAGTTAGCTGCCTCAACACAGTGAAACTAAACAGTTAGCTGCCTCTCAACACAGTGAAACTAAACAGCTTGCTGCCTCAACACAGTGAAACTAAACAGTTAGCTGCCTCTCAACACAGTGAAACTAAACAGTTAGCTGTCTCTCAACACAGTGAAACTAAACAGTTAGCTGTCTCTCAACACAGTGAAACTAAACAGTTAGCTGCCTCTCAACACAGTGAAACTAAACAGTTAGGTGCCTCTCAACACAGTGAAACTAAACAGTTAGCTGTCTCTCAACACAGTGAAACTAAACAGTTAGCTGCCTCAACACAGTGAAACTAAACAGTTAGCTGCCTCTCAACACAGTGAAACTAAACAGTTAGCTGCCTCAACACAGTGAAACTAAACAGTTAGCTGCTTCAACACAGTGAAACTAAACAGCTAGCTGTCTCTCAACACAGTGAAACTAAACAGTTAGCTGCCTCTCAACACAGTGCAACTAAACAGTTAGCTGCCTCAACACAGTGAAACTAAACAGTTAGCTGCCTCTCAACACAGTGAAACTAAACAGTTAGCTGCCTCTCAACACAGTGAAACTAAACAGTTAGCTGTCTCTCAACACAGTGAAACTAAACAGTTAGCTGCCTCTCAACACAGTGAAACTAAACAGTTAGGTGCCTCTCAACACAGTGAAACTAAACAGTTAGCTGCCTCTCAACACAGTGAAACTAAACAGTTAGCTGTCTCTCAACACAGTGAAACTAAACAGTTAGCTGCCTCTCAACACAGTGAAACTAAACAGCTAGCTGTCTCAACACAGTGAAACTAAACAGTTAGCTGCCTCTCAACACAGTGAAACTAAACAGCTAGCTGCCTCTCAACACAGTGAAACTAAACAGCTAGCTGCCTCTCAACACAGTGAAACTAAACAGTTAGCTGCCTCTCAACACAGTGAAACTAAACAGTTAGCTGTCTCTCAACACAGTGAAACTAAACAGCTAGCTGCCTCTCACCACAATGAAAATAAACAGTTAGCTGCCTCTCAACACAGTGAAACTAAACAGTTAGCTGCCTCTCAACACAGTGAAACTAAACAGTTAGCTGTCTCTCAACACAGTGAAACTAAACAGTTAGCTGCCTCTCAACACAGTGAAACTAAACAGTTAGCTGTCTCAACACAGTGAAACTAAACAGCTAGCTGTCTCTCGACACAGTTAAACTAAACAGTTAGCTGTCTCTCAACACAGTGAAACTAAACAGTTAGCTGCCTCAACACAGTGAAACTAAACAGCTAGCTGTCTCTCGACACAGTTAAACTAAACAGTTAGCTGTCTCTCAACACAGTGAAACTAAACAGTTAGCTGCCTCAACACAGTGAAACTAAACAGCTAGCTGCCTCTCAACACAGTGAAACTAAACAGCTAGCTGTCTCTCAACACAGTGAAACTAAACAGCTAGCTGTCTCTCAACACAGTGAAACTAAACAGTTAGCTGCCTCTCAACACAGTGAAACTAAACAGCTAGCTGCCTCTCAACACAGTGAAACTAAACAGTTAGCTGCCTCAACACAGTGAAACTAAACAGTTAGCTGTCTCTCAACACAGTGAAACTAAACAGTTAGCTGCCTCAACACAGTGAAACTAAACAGTTAGCTGCCTCTCAACACAGTGAAACTAAACAGTTAGCTGCCTCTCAACACAGTGAAACTAAACAGTTAGCTGTCTCTCAACACAGTGAAACTAAACAGTTAGCTGCCTCTCAACACAGTGAAACTAAACAGTTAGCTGCCTCTCAACACAGTGAAACTAAACAGTTAGCTGCCTCTCAACACAGTGAAACTAAACAGTTAGCTGCCTCTCAACACAGTGAAACTAAACAGTTAGCTGCCTCTCAACACAGTGAAACTAAACAGTTAGCTGCCTCAACACAGTGAAACTAAACAGCTAGCTGTCTCTCAACACAGTGAAACTAAACAGCTAGCTGTCTCTCAACACAGTGAAACTAAACAGTTAGCTGTCTCTCAACACAGTGAAACTAAACAGCTAGCTGCCTCTCAACACAGTGAAACTAAACAGTTAGCTGTCTCTCAACACAGTGAAACTAAACAGTTAGCTGTCTCTCAACACAGTGAAACTAAACAGTTAGCTGTCTCTCAACACAGTGAAACTAAACAGCTAGCTGCCTCTCAACACAGTGAAACTAAACAGTTAGCTGCCTCAACACAGTGAAACTAAACAGTTAGCTGTCTCTCAACACAGTGAAACTAAACAGCTAGCTGTCTCTCAACACAGTGAAACTAAACAGTTAGCTGCCTCTCAACACAGTGAAACTAAACAGCTAGCTGTCTCTCAACACAGTGAAACTAAACAGTTAGCTGTCTCTCAACACAGTGAAACTAAACAGTTAGCTGTCTCAACACAGTGAAACTAAACAGTTAGCTGTCTCAACACAGTGAAACTAAACAGTTAGCTGTCTCAACACAGTGAAACTAAACAGCTAGCTGCCTCTCAACACAGTGAAACTAAACAGTTAGCTGCCTCAACACAGTGAAACTAAACAGTTAGCTGCCTCTCAACACAGTAGCTGCCTCTCAACACAGTGAAACTAAACAGTTAGCTGTCTCTCAACACAGTGAAACTAAACAGCTAGCTGTCTCTCAACACAGTGAAACTAAACAGTTAGCTGCCTCAACACAGTGAAACTAAACAGTTAGCTGCCTCTCAACACAGTGAAACTAAACAGTTAGCTGTCTCTCAACACAGTGAAACTAAACAGTTAGCTGCCTCTCAACACAGTGAAACTAAACAGTTAGCTGCCTCAACACAGTGAAACTAAACAGTTAGCTGCCTCTCAACACAGTGAAACTAAACAGTTAGCTGTCTCTCAACACAGTGAAACTAAACAGTTAGCTGCCTCAACACAGTGAAACTAAACAGCTAGCTGCCTCTCAACACAGTGAAACTAAACAGTTAGCTGCCTCTCAACACAGTGAAACTAAACAGTTAGCTGCCTCAACACAGTGAAACTAAACAGTTAGCTGCCTCTCAACACAGTGAAACTAAACAGTTAGCTGTCTCTCAACACAGTGAAACTAAACAGCTAGCTGCCTCTCAACACAGTGAAACTAAACAGTTAGCTGCCTCTCAACACAGTGAAACTAAACAGCTAGCTGCCTCTCAACACAGTGAAACTAAACAGTTAGCTGTCTCTCAACACAGTGAAACTAAACAGTTAGCTGTCTCTCAACACAGTGAAACTAAACAGCTAGCTGCCTCTCAACACAGTGAAACTAAACAGTTAGCTGTCTCTCAACACAGTGAAACTAAACAGTTAGCTGCCTCTCAACACAGTGAAACTAAACAGTTAGCTGCCTCAACACAGTGAAACTAAACAGCTAGCTGCCTCTCAACACAGTGAAACTAAACAGTTAGCTGTCTCTCAACACAGTGAAACTAAACAGCTAGCTGCCTCTCAACACAGTGAAACTAAACAGCTAGCTGTCTCTCAACACAGTGAAACTAAACAGTTAGCTGCCTCAACACAGTGAAACTAAACAGCTAGCTGCCTCTCAACACAGTGAAACTAAACAGTTAGCTGCCTCTCAACACAGTGAAACTAAACAGCTAGCTGTCTCTCAACACAGTGAAACTAAACAGTTAGCTGCCTCAACACAGTGAAACTAAACAGTTAGCTGCCTCTCAACACAGTGAAATTAAACAGTTAGCTGTCTCTCAACACAGTGAAACTAAACAGTTAGCTGCCTCAACACAGTGAAACTAAACAGTTAGCTGCCTCTCAACACGGTGAAACTAAACAGCTAGCTGCCTCTCAACCAGGGAGCGAAATTAACTTTTTGACTCACCGGCCAGTGGCGGGTAGATGGGAAGAATCTACCCGCCAAGCATATTTCTTACCTGCCAAATTTTTTTTGATTAAAAAAAAAAATATTTTATATAATTTTTTTTTTAAATAAAATATATATTATATAATCATACTTGTAGTTGTATTATCTGCGAGACATCGCCACCATGCAATAAGTCAAAATGCTCGCTATCTGCAAACAGCTCCACTGTCTGTGTGTATACTTGAGTAGCCTCCAGCTCCAGCAAGGATTCTCCGGCCCTGCAGCTAGACCCTATATTCAGCTAGACTCTACATTCAGCATGCAAGGATTCTCCGGCGGCGATGCAGCTGGACCCTATTGGTATAACGTTACGGTTCTAACCTTTTGTCAAATCACATTCAACATGCCCTCAGCTAGAATACGCATTCAATCAATGTTATAAGACATTGATATCAGGAGCTATCTGTAGCTACTGCTAGCCCGGTAGATAACGTTAAGACAATTTAGTTTACTGGGACAGATAGATCTAATGTGAGCTAGCTAACGTGAGCTAGCTAACGAGGGAACGGAGGTATTATGCACTCGAGTCGACTATTGCTGGAGCATTTGTTGATATCAGCAGCTATCAGTAGCTAGCCAGCTAGATACCGTTAGACAATGCCTCGTCATGTATTAAACTAAAAGTGAATAGTTGACTGGTTCATTGTTTAAACAGTAACGGTAGCTCATGGAGGTCCGATATAGACTAGAGCAGACTGCCCGCATATCGCAATGGTGGCGTTTCAGGAAGTAAACAAGCCAAATGAGAGCTTCCGATTGGTCATTTGCTTTCTTTCTCATGAAACCAGTCACGTCACTCTACTGTGATTGGACCGTTGACTTGAGTGCAATGTGGGACTTGTAGTTTTTTAACGATCTCGCGGCGGAGAAAAAAAAGACGAGAGAGGCTATAATCTGTACTCGCATAATCAAAATAAGAGTATCGTTATGAACTACACGTCTACACGCCACACGGCGGGCAGCCCTCTAAGTGTCAAGCGCCAAAGGTAAAGACTGAGCGCCCCTGGCGGGCGGCAGGCTTTAGTTTCGGTCCCTGCTCTCAACACAGTGAAACTAAACAGTTAGCTGCCTCTCAACACAGTGAAACTAAACAGCTAGCTGCCTCTCAACACAGTGAAACTAAACAGTTAGCTGCCTCTCAACACAGTGAAACTAAACAGCTAGCTGTCTCTCAACACAGTGAAACTAAACAGTTAGCTGCCTCTCAACACAGTGAAACTAAACAGTTAGCTGTCTCTCAACACAGTGAAACTAAACAGCTAGCTGCCTCTCAACACAGTGAAACTAAACAGTTAGCTGCCTCTCAACACAGTGAAACTAAACAGCTAGCTGTCTCTCAACACAGTGAAACTAAACAGTTAGCTGCCTCTCAACACAGTGAAACTAAACAGCTAGCTGCCTCTCAACACAGTGAAACTAAACAGTTAGCTGTCTCTCAACACAGTGAAACTAAACAGCTAGCTGCCTCTCAACACAGTGCAACTAAACAGTTAGCTGTCTCTCAACACAGTGAAACTAAACAGTTAGCTGCTTCAACACAGTGAAACTAAACAGCTAGCTGCCTCTCAACACAGTGCAACTAAACAGTTAGCTGCTTCAACACAGTGAAACTAAACAGTTAGCTGCCTCTCAACACAGTGAAACTAAACAGCTAGCTGCCTCTCAACACAGTGAAACTAAACAGCTAGCTGCCTCTCAACACAGTGAAACTAAACAGTTAGCTGTCTCTCAACACAGTGAAACTAAACAGCTAGCTGCCTCTCAACACAGTGAAACTAAACAGTTAGCTGCCTCTCAACACAGTGAAACTAAACAGTTAGCTGCCTCTCAACACAGTGAAACTAAACAGTTAGCTGCCTCTCAACACAGTGAAACTAAACAGCTAGCTGCCTCTCAACACAGTGAAACTAAACAGCTAGCTGCCTCTCAACACAGTGAAACTAAACAGCTAGCTGCCTCTCAACACAGTGCAACTAAACAGTTAGCTGCTTCAACACAGTGAAACTAAACAGCTAGCTGCCTCAACACAGTGAAACTAACAGCTAGCTGCCTCTCAACACAGTGAAACTAAACAGCTAGCTGTCTCTCAACACAGTGAAACTAAACAGTTAGCTGCCTCAACACAGTGAAACTAAACAGCTAGCTGCCTCTCAACACAGTGAAACTAAACAGCTAGCTGTCTCTCAACACAGTGAAACTAAACAGTTAGCTGCCTCAACACAGTGAAACTAAACAGTTAGCTGCCTCTCAACACAGTGAAACTAAACAGTTAGCTGCCTCTCAACACAGTGAAACTAAACAGCTTGCTGCCTCTCAACACAGTGAAACTAAACAGCTAGCGTTAGCCGCCTCTCAACACAGTGATGGGCTAGCAGTGCTACACGTAGGTGCATTGTGGGTCCACGGAGATCTAACATCTGCAAAAAAATCAAGTTACTTTGTGATAATATTTGTAATATAGTTCAAACAATTATTTTATAACATTTTATAACCCCACAAAGTCTGTCACCAACCAGCATTGTCAACGGACCAACTCTAGTGTGACGTCGCAGTTTTAAAGTATTGTGAGCTCTGCGTTCCATCCTAAGGAGACTGCTGTCCATGTTTATAGAATCTGAAACGACTTGACTCTGAAAGGACATATTTGATGATTTTTGTATGTATAGCCTATAGGCCTATATATATATATTTTTTTTTTTATAAAAAGAATTAAATGAATGGACTGTGGTTGGCCCTTCATGTTGTAACTGTGAGGGCTCTGCATCCGCCCGGGGAAACAACCACTCGACCTCTCGCAGCGCCGCGGGCTACAGATCTCGGGTGGAAACAGATTGGCACGACGCCAGACGATGGAGAGATAGGATCCAGGTCTGAAAACAAGCGGAATTATGCCTTTCACTGCCACACGGCAGCCGGTTAACCCTTTCACTGCCACACGGCAGCCGGTTAACCCTTTCACTGCCACACGACAGAAGGTTAGCCCTTTACTATCACACAACCGACGGCAATGCTCCATCATTAGCATCATTAGCTCCGCATTTGCCGTCGGTTGTGTGATAGTAAAGGGCTAACCTTCTGTCGTGTGGCAGTGAAAGGGTTAACAGACAGTAGGCCCTTGTGGCTACAAGAGGTGAAATGCTGAAATTGCTACTCTCCCTTTCCCCCTTTCTCCGCCTTTCTCTCTCTCTCTCTCATCTCCCCCTCTCTTTTTTTCTTTCACTTCCTTCTTTCCGCTCTCTTTATTTATATTTTGTCCCTGCTCT
>NW_028172619.1:0-2000 GCF_963971535.1 Notolepis coatsorum
GAGAGAGAGAGGAGAGAGGAGAGAGAGAGAGAGAGAAGAGAGAAGAAACAGACAGAGAGAGAGAGAGACAGATGGCAAGAGAGAGAGAGACAGACAGAGACAGAAACAGACACAGAGAGAGACAGATGGCAAGAGAGAGAGCGAGACAGAGAGAGATAAACAGAGAGAGAGAGAGAGAGAGAGAGAGGGAGGAGAGTGTTTACTTTGTCATTAGGGAGATGTTCAAAATATGTTATATATGTGTGGAGAAAAGTCGTGTTAGCTGCAAAATATATATATATATTTTTTGTATCCACTTTTTCTCCTTATTTTAAAATGTTTCTCCCATCCAATTTCGCCTCACCAATTCTCCCTTCAATTCTCCCTCCCCTGTCTCGAACGTTGCTAGACTATGCTCCCACTGGTCGGCTGCAGTGAGGACCAAGCCTTGCATCACGTGTCCCCTCCGGTACACGAGGAGGCAGCTGTCGCATCTTTTCACCTGCACAGCACGATCTCTCAGTGGCGAGGAGTAACACGTGGGAGGCTCACGCTGCCCCCGATACTTCCTGCTGTACAGGCGCACCAACCAACCTGTAGGAGTCGCTGTCCACAACGTCCAATCCCCACCCACGACTTCCCACCCCTAACACTGCCAATTGTGTTAGTATGAACGACCAGCCAAGCCGGTAGCAACGCCAAGAGCTGGGCTCGAACCCAGCATCTCCTGCGTTAGTGGCGAGCGCCGTGCCCACTGTGCTACTTAGCCGCCCTGCAAAATATGTTGCTGTTGTCAAACTACATCTGTTAAATTATTACCTGATTTATTGATTATTCTGTCATTTTCTTTAAGTACTGTAAGATAAATTATCTTACTGTTATTGGTAATGGTATGGTGTTTTTAATTGCATATGTTATTGTTTGTATGTTGGACTTAGGTACTTTGCTATTTCATGCTGAAGGAAATCGATGATTTGCATTTGGTTTATAACCTATATAATATTAGTTTTAAGAGGACAGTATGGAGAGTGTGTGTGTTAGCAGCAGACTAATATCAGCAGATGGGGATTCGGGCTGTGCTGTTAACATCAACAGCTGATAGTTACTCGATCTTGAGAAAGTGGTAAGAGGGGCGGTAATACAATATCGCCGTTGCTATAGTGATTTGGGTCAAAGAGCCGTTGTCAAAGACTGTGTGTCACGTAGTAACGAGGAAAGGGGGCGGCCCCCGTTGCTAGGGGAAGACGTTATGATGTGAGTTTCTTCCGGGATAAGTTAGATCAAGACACAAAGCAGACACGAGCAGACACGTTGACAGAGACTTTGAAACGGGGGGGGGGGGGGGAATGGAGTGCCACGACATCACTAGCTTCGGCTGACAGGGAAGGCCTTTGGACAGCTAGGCCGCACGACCACCGAGCGGGGTGACAGGAGAGAGATCGTTGAATTTAGTTCCTTCTAAGGCTTTTCAAGGACAATACAGAACTGTTTTCCATCTGGTACAGAGGCTTTGTTTATGGAATAAACAACGTTTTCCAAGAAAGGTACCACGTTTGCCAGTGTCGAATTCTTATGATTACAGATTGCATTGAGGGGGATGACACAGTTGTACAGCCAGTATGAGAAGGTCGCCTTCGGAGAAAGAGATAAACACAACGCAGAAACTTCACGAACACAGATGACGAGGTGATACTGGCTGATTACAGAAACATCTAACAATGGTGCGGCTGGGTGGTGCAGCGGACATTGTGCTTGTCACCAACGCGAGAGACACTGGTATCGAATCCGGCTGTCAGCGTTGCCTCTGGCTTGGCCGGCCGTCATACTGGCTCGATTGGCAGAGTCAGCGGGAGGGAAGCCGGTGGGTGGTAATCTGATCGTTGTAAACAGCGACTCCTACAGGTCGGTCAGGGCGCCTGCACAGCAAGGACAGGAGATGGCGAGGGTAGTGTGAGCCTCCCACATGTTACACCTCGCCAATGAGAGTCCGCGCTGGCAGGTGAAAAGAAGTGGCTGGCTGA
>NW_028172618.1:0-32500 GCF_963971535.1 Notolepis coatsorum
CAAGTGAGGCCAATTTTAGATTGTTCCACACAGAGAGAGTAGGAGAGAGAGAGAGGGAGGGAGGGAGGGAGGGAGGGAGGGAGGGAGGGAGGGAGGGAGGGAGGGAGGGAGGGATGGAGGGAGGGAGGGAGGGAGGGAGAGAGAGAGAGAGATAGAGAGAGAGAGAGAGACAGATAGAGACAGAGAGAGACAGAGAGAGAGAGAGATAGTCACAGCGACTCTCTTTGTGTGTGTGTGTGTGTCTGTTCATCCATTATAATCAGTCACCGTCTCGTTGATTGTACTTAAAGTCAGAGTGAAGCAAAAAATAAACGTGTTCTGAGTTTGTAATGTTAATAATTATTATAAAAACCCAGCTCAAAAACAGCTCTTGTGGCTGTTCAGATAATTTCTCAGGATTGTGGGGGTGTGTGGTCATATCACTATACCTCCTGGAGTATGGCGCTAATTGTTTTAGCATTTTCCATGCACTCACATACATGAAATGGTTAGCATTAGCTTAAACGTTTAACAAAATCTATCAAATGGACCCTACTTTGTTAGAACGCTTGACTAATTGACTACCTAGCGAACAATGTTAGACCACCCAAATCTGTGTTTTTATTTAGGCTACCTTCCCGAGTATGGGACTAATCCTTTTAGCATTTTCAATTCACATACATGAATACATTACATTAGCTTTGCTTTGCTACACTTTTAACCCTTTCACTACCACACTACCAAAGGGTTAATCCTTTCACTGCGACAATACAGAAGGTTAACCCTTTCACTGCCACACACAAAGGGTTACCCACCTTTCACTACCACACTACAGAAGGTTAACCCTTTCACTACCACACTACAGACGGTTAGACGGTGTGGTAGTGAAAGGGTTAATTAAGCTACTTATCAACTCAGGCGTGGTTGCCAGCAACGGTTGCAAACATGCTCATTTGCTCTAGTTCTTATACTGTGTTGGGGTGGCTCCAGTGCATCAGCTTGCCATGATTTCAGGCCTGCTCTAAAAACCCTGAACACAAAAAACTCCCATAATTCATTATTATTTAGTTCACAGTCTTTTCACATGTTTTTCAGCAACACTTTTCTAACATGTATAATGTGAAAATTTGCTTTACCAAGACATTACATTATCTTGTATAATATATTTAACTTTTTATATATATTTTTATATTTATTTATAATCATTTTACATTCTGTAGATACTATATCTATATGTGTACATATCCCTTAGCTACTCTTACTAGTTACGCTGCTGGCCAATATGACTTACTTTACTACCATAGTGTCTTTATACCTGTATCACTGTACATATTAGGGGTGTAAAGGTACACGTATCCGTACCGAACCGTTTCAGTACTGGACCTAAGGTTCAGTACGGCTGTGTACCGAACGAATACAACGGTACGTTAACCACTAACGAATGCATGTGCAGAACTTTTTTTTGCGTGCAGAATTGAATTCAAAACTCTATTATTAATTTCAATATAGAATATTAGTTGACAGCCATACAAGTACAATTAGTTACTGCACACTACATCACCCCTGAGTGGAACATGGAAAGCCAAACTTTCCCCCACTGTACCGAAAACCCGTACCGAACCGTGACTTCAAAACCGATGTTTTGATTGATTGATTGAAAACTTTATTAACAGATTGCAGAATGGGTACAGTACAGTACAGCTCAATACATACAATTGTTAAGGGGATGCAGACCAGAGAAAGACTTTCGTCTTGTTTACATCAGGGTCCCCCATTTTTAATTCATCATAACATATATGACATACATGACATACAGATAGACAGTACTGCTACATCTATACATTTATGACATACCAGACTTGCAAATACAGTACTGTTTGTGATACAAAAAGAGTCCAGAAAAGAAAGTATATACATTTGACGTAGAAACTGTACATTGGAGGAAGTTGGGTAGGTGGGGGGGGGGGGACTGTACATTGGAGGTGGTTGGTGGGGGGGGAGGGGTTGGGTTGGGTAGGAGGGGTGGGTGGGGGACACACACTGTACAACTGTACAAGCAAAACTGTACATTGGAATATTGACAAGACCATACTTGGTCATTTACTGTACATTGGAGGGGGTTGTGTTAGGACATTTACAGGGGCCAGTTTCGAATGGCAGTCTTCCGTAGGTGTTCTTTGAGAGTGGTTTTGAAAGTGGGTAGTGATTCACATTCCTTTACAGCTTTGGGTAGGGCGTTCCACATTGATGTGGCATAATTGCGAAAACGTGTTTAGTCCCTTGTACCTAACCGTGGTTTTGTGTACCGTTACACCCCTAGTACATATTAATACTACTTATTTTCATTGTACTGCACTTGCTGTATAATGGCAATACATTTTAATCGAATCTAATAGCCGCCTCAAACCACAACCACAACCTCCTTGCTCATGTCCTCGATCAGTGGCCTCTGTAGCTTTTCTGGCTGCAGCAGCCATTTAGATGTTTATATCACCCTGCAGGTACAAAGGTCACTCAGCCCGCAAGGTGCTTTTGGCTGCTTAAATGAGGGTGCCGGTGGTGTGACGGGCGGGGTGGAGGAGCTTAAGAGAGAGGGTTGTGTTTTAAATCCACCAACGCACTGCAGAAGGCTTGGGATCTTTCTTCACGTGGCACTGCAGCAGAAGCAGACTCTCCGGTAGTGGAGGAGCAGAGCAAGCCCAGCCCTGCTCGGCTCAGTCCCAGCCAGCGGAGCCCTGGCTGACGTAGAATTGAAATGGCTAGAGCAGACACGGCCATTCCAGCGGTCATCATCACCACCACCGAATGGTCGTTTTCGGCCGTTGCGGTCAAGATGGTGTCCGTATAGGAATCTTTTGTTATTATCGTGGAAATAAGGAATTAAAGTGTGAAACGCGGAACGTTGGTTTGTTGTCATGGTAAAGGCATCCATTTGACTGAATGTTCCAGTGGAGGTGGTGTTGCGCATTCCACATCTCTGATCTGTCCACTCGTTAAAATGTCATGGTTTCCATGACAACATTGTTATGCGCACCAGGGGACATAACGATGGTGCAGAGGCACTGCCCTCTCTGTCCGTGATGCACCATTGACCGCCATATGTCATAAGAGCAAACTGGCCGTGAATGAACTGTCCTTTCTGTCATTGCTATTTCTATGCTACAGCTCTGCCCAGTCCAGCTCCCCCAAAGCCATAAATGCAACTCTGACCTCCGTCGCTCAGCTCCACAGACCAATGATGCATATACTATCTTATCTCAGTGATATCATTCTCCCTTTGATGGTCTAATGTCTATGTTATAATAACTGTTCATTCACCGATGACGCATTCTTTCAAAGATTACAAGATACAAGAGTTTTATTTGTCACGGCATACAGGTATACAGTGAAATGCGGGGGGTCTCGCCCGCAACGATGTGCATAGTACAAGTAATAATAATAAGAGTCCAACCAATAGGGCAACATCGATTGATTGATGACAAGAGGACACCTGACATAACAAGAGGGTAGAAGAGAAACGCTGCGGTCTCTGGAGGGGTGGGGGGGTTGTTGGTGGTGTTGGATGAACAGCTAATCAATACATGTATCTCTGCGATTGATCCAGTGATGATTGGAACTAACGGGGTGTGAAAACAGGACATGATTTAAAGGGAAAGGAAGTAGAGGATCTGTCCAAGCAATACCCACATCTGTACTATAATGCTGTATATACTATATATATATATTTATTCCCACCGCATATATACCTATCCTCACCTGTCTGTACTTACCTGCACATAGTCCTTTACTACTGTATATCTATCTATATGTGTACATATCCTACTTGTAACTGAGGGGTACAATTCCCTGACTGTATTACTAGATATGATACTTACTACCACTACCTTTGTACTTAATATTCGGCCACCCAGTACACGGCATAAATATATTATCATAAACACTCTCACGTAGATGAAACGGATCCAACACAAATGTACGAAGTCGAAACAGGTCTTTATTTCTACACAGCGATGGTGTGTAGAACAAGCACTTAATCACTTAATTACATTTATGAATTGAAATAGTATGCACTTTTATGGCAAAGAGTATTCGTCGGTATATCAATAGAGAATGTCCAATCTCTGAAGGCGCAGGTGGTAAATATACGACCTGGAATAGTTAAGGAATAACAGCAATGATACTTTAATGATTATATACTAGATACACTAGAGGGGGTTAATCCGGTCACTTGTAAGCCAACAGGAGTAGGAGGGGGGGGGGGGTAGAATCCGGCTGCCTCGTCCGGCCAAGGGTATCCCAGGTGAACCCACTGTAGTGCCGTTCAATGCGCCGGCGATCCTTGGACCACAGATGAAAGCAGGTGGACTCTTTGTGGGCCGGCTCTCTCCGGTCCACGGGGGAGAGACGTGAAGCGACCTCGTCTTGCAGAGCGTCTCCTCACCTTGCGTCCTCTCCAGGGGGGGGGGGGGTTCCAACACACGGCAGTGTCGGGGGTCTTTATCCATGGAATAATCAAAGTATACAAAGCATAATCCGTGCCTGGGAAGGCGGGCTGTCGTCGGTAGAATAATCCGGTATACAGGTCCACTCGCTCGTCGGCTCTGGGGCTCCTCGGGTGCAGCTTCACATGGGGTCAACCACCCTGGGTAAGCAGCCAGTTCTCTGCCCGAAACGATGGGGTACTGACTACGGTAGTATTCTCACCGCACGAAGCACTATATATTAACAGACTATTATTAGCTTAATAGACTACGTCCAACTCGACGATATAGTGCCAAATATGACTATTCAAATATTAATATACACGATGTCTCAATACCGATGGTAGGCGAACTTGGCCTTACTCCCACACGTGGCGTCGCGGGGAGGCTTTACGTCTGTGACTCTATTGGAGGGTAAGAAACTGGACTGAAAAGGAAAGTCCTACTTTAGTAGCGCAGTATATATACGCACTATGAACAAATAGTCCCATTAGTGGTGCGGTAGCCAGATTCCTACGCGGAACTAGGACTTGTTCGTACATGTGGAGCGGTACGTTTGAACTGGGTCTGAGGGGTATGGCAGCCTGGCACCAAGGTCTCGACCAATAGTAGAATGGAGACTATTATGGGATGTTCAGTAGGCTAGAATGGATATTCAATGCATATTGTACAAGGAATATACAAGGGATATCAGGGAATATTAGAGAATATACAAATACAATTAAATATATATATATAAATAAATATATATATTCGGTTTAATCTGGCCCTTCACAACAGCCACCCCCTGAATAGGTCCCAGACCTAATCAGTTAAACAGAGACAGATTAATCGCGTTGTCTATTTACACATAAGGGTTTGCTGTAGGGGTCAGTCAACTTCACAAAGTCATAGGGTTGTAGGGTCATGGTCATCATCGATTGTGTCTGGGAGTCGAGGCAGTTCTATGAGCCTTGCCACGGGACGGGTGTAAGTGCGACCCTGGACGAGCACTTCAGCTGCTCGGACCTTGCCGTCGGCACCGGTGATCACTTTGCTTACGCGGCCGGCTGGCCACATAGCTCTGGGCAGTGATTGATCAATAATCATGACGACTGTTCCTTCTGTCAAATTGTCTCTCTCCTTTACCCACTTCTGGCGGGTCTGTAGAGACGGTAGGTAGTGCAGTAGGAAACTGTTCCAAAACTTGTCGGCTAATACTTGGCTGTACCTCCACATTCGTCGGCCGTTCGCTTCTTCAGGCCGGTACATTGTCTGTGGTAATGCAGGATCTAGCCGCCCCATCAGGAGTGTGTTGGGGGTAACTGGGTCGATATCCGCCACATCACTGGAGACATATCCGAGGGGCTTCGAGTTAAGTACTCCCTCAATCTCCGTGAGGACTGTCAGTAGGACTTCTTCCGCCACAGTCTGGGCCCCAAGTACTGCGTACAGGGCTGTCTTTATGGAGCGCACTTCTCGTTCCCAAGTGCCACCGAAGTGGGGTGCGTTTGGGGGGTTGAATTGGAAATCAACCTGTGCTGGAGCGAGGTGGGTCTTAAGTTCTGGGCCCATAGCTTGGAAGCTCTCTCTCAGCTCTCTTTCGCCGCCTTTGAAGTTTGTCCCATGATCGGACAATAGGGTAGACGGTCTTCCTTTCCGTGATGTGAATCTTCGGAAGGCCATAAGGAATGAGTCTGTGCTCATGGTCGGGAGAAGCTCGATGTGTATCGCTCTGGTGGTCATGCATTTGAATACAATACCCCACCGCTTCTCGGTTCCTCTTCCTTTCTTTATGTGCAGCGGGCCAAAGCAGTCCATACCCGTTGAGTGGAATGGCTTGTCACCGATTCGGAGGCGACATGGAGGAAGGTCAGCCATCCTTGGTATGCTGGGCTGCGCGCGCCACTTGCGGCAATCTAGACATGTTCGCTGGAAGCGTCGTACCGCCTCTCTTCCTTGTAGGATCCAGTAACGACGTCTGATTTCCGCGAAGACTCTTTCTGCTCCTGCGTGATGTACATCCTCATCGTATTTCTTTATAATCAGCTCTGTGACCTTGTGTCGGCTGTTCAATACGATCGGGTATTTAATGTCATTCGGTAGATTGGGGGCTCTGCGTAGGCGACCACCCACTCTGATGAGGATATGAGCGTCGCTCTCGGGGGCCAGATGAATTAATCTGCTGTCGGATGGGACGGGCTTTCCTCCCTGTAGACAGGCCAATTCATCGGGGAACGAGTCTCTCTGGGCTCGCTGCAGTAGAAGCAATTCTGCTTCCTCGTAGTTAGCTGCTGACATATCAGCGGGGGACTTGCACTCCGGGTGGTACCGCAGGAATGTTCTTTGTTGTGCACTCTCTATGGACGTGCAATCGTCTATGTTAGGGTCGGTGGAGGCTACGGTGCTCAATCCACAGAACACAGACTTCTTATTTTCCACCTCCTCTGGACTTGCTTCCCTCGGGATAGGCATGGGCCACTGTCCTTCCGGGAGTCTTAGGAATGCGGGGCCGTCACTGTAGACATTGCGACGGGTGAGGTCATCCAGGGGCATCCCCCGGGTGATGACGTCAGCTGGGTTCTGTTTTGTATCAACGTAGCGCCACTCTGTTTCTCCGGTTAACTCTTCGGTTAAGTCTTGAATCTCGGTGACTCTGACTCCCACGAAGACTTTGTACTTGCATGAGTCCGATTTGATCCAGGCGAGTACCGTCGTGGAATCTGACCACAGGATTGTTCTAGACACCGGTATGGTGAGCTCACGTTGGATGAGCGTAGCTAGGTGCGCTCCGGCTAGGGCTGCGCAGAGCTCTAGACGTGGGATAGATTGTTGCTTGCGTGGGGCTATTCTCGAGCGGGCGAGGACAAATGCTGTGTAGATCTCTCCCCCCTGGTCTTGGGCCCGCAAGTAGGCTACTGATCCGTATGCGACCTCTGAGGCGTCACTGAAGACGTGTAAGTCCATTTTACATGTCTCTGGCCTCACCGTGGGTGGGAAGTAGCTTCGGCGCATATTAACGCCTGGGAGTGAGTGGAGCTCCATCTCCCACTCTCTCCAGGTGGATGCAAGGTGTGCGGGAATGGGGTCGTCCCAGCCCTGGTCCTTGTCCCACAATGCTCGTACAATCATTTTTGCCCTGGTGGTGTACGGTAGAATACATCCTAGCGGGTCATATTGTCGGGCGAGTGTTGTGTACACACTCCGTCTGGTGGTCGGCGCCGCCGCCGGCCTTCCCTGCTCCGTAGTCAGGGGCTTGTGTCTGTAGTGAAGCGAATCTGTTTTGAATCGCCACACCAATCCCAGGGTCATCTCCTGGGCTTCTCCCGGGATTGTAGCCATCCAGGTCTCGCTGCTGGCTGCCTTGTCCTCGGAGGAGAGGCTGCGCAGTACTTGCGGATCGCTGCTGGCCCACTGCCTGAGATCAAAGCCGCCTTTGATCAATGAGGCGCGGAGTTTAATCAGGAGAGCCTCGGCTTCTTCCTGGGTTGAAAGGCTTTGTAGACAGTTGTCTACGTAGAAGCTGTTCTTTACGCTGTGTCGGACCTCTTCGTCCGCTGCTGGGTCCTCTGCTACATGTTTCTGTAGTGCAAATGTCGCACAGCAGGGGCTGCACGTCGTTCCGAAGGGGAGGACTTCCCATTGGTAGATGGCTGGGTGCTCATCTCCTGGCTTCTCTCTCCATAGGAACCGTAACAGGGGCTTGTCCGCCTCTACTAATCTCACCTGCAGGAACATTCCTTTAATGTCCCCGCTGATGGCCACCTTTTCCTGGCGGAAGCGGAGTAGAACGCCGAGTAGGGAGGGGCCGAGTGTGGGACCGGGCAGTAACTCTTTATTCAGATTTTGGGATCCGATCTGGTAGCTGCAGTTAAATACTATGCGGTCTTTACCGTTGTGATGGACCTTGTGGTGGGGCACGTACCACGATTCAGTGGTCTGGTCAGCCTCTTTAATGTCCATCTTTGTGACGTGTCCCGCTGTGATGAGCTTCTCAATCTCAGCGCGGTATACACTCTCTTGGGCGGGGTTCTTGGCTAAGCGCCGCTCCGTGTTCAGCAGGTACCGTTCTGTGGCGTCTGTCTTGGCGTGGAAAGTAGGCATTCCTTCTCGCCGCAGGAGTGGCGTGGCGTATCTCAACACGCCGTTGACCGGGACTCTCTTGGTCCCTGTCTCGAGGAGGTGAATTGCGTAAATGTCATCTTTAGAGCGAATGTCTTTCTTTCCGTTCTTAAAGGGCATTTGTTCCAAGGTCCATAGCCGCTCTACGTGTTGCAGGAGTGCGGTTTCTCCCTCTGTGACTCGGGAGTGGAGACATCTAGTGGCTGTACTTCGGTTGAGAGATTTGGCGAGCGGGCCTTGGAGAATCCATCCCAAACGGGTCTCGACTGCTGCAGGACAGCCTCGGGGTCCGGTATGAACCCGGTCTATCGGGACAATGAGGTCTGCATGGTCGGAGCCTATCAACAGGGTCGGCATAGCATTGTCTATGAGCGGGATCGGTAACATGCGCAGATGTGCATATTTCTCCATCAGCTTGGCGACGGGGTATGTGTACCGCGACAGTCCTATTTCTTGGCTGGTGAAAGCGTCTGCAATCTGGTACCGTCGCTCAGGCTGGCCGCTTGCTGCGATAGAGAATGAGACATTCTCGCCCTTTATCGTCTTCAAATCTCGTCTTATTGTCCGAATTGTCATTTGGGTTTCGCTTCCCCGCAGCCCTAGCTGGGCCGCAGCGGAGGCGAGCAGCAGGGTCTTCTCTGACCCGTCATCGAGGACGGCGTAAGTGTCCAGGACTTTATTCTGGTAGCTTAGTGTCACACGCACTACTTTTAGGAGTACTCGGGCTCCACTGCTGCTGGCGGGATCGATGTACATGACGCTCGCTTTGCGGCTGGATGGTGCAGGTGAAGGGCGCCGTCTGTTACTGTCGTGAAGTATGTCCAGATGGGCTCCATCGCACTTGGTGCACCTTTTCTTTAAGCGGCATTCGGCTGCCATGTGTGAGCGCGCACAGCGAAAACAGCGCTTGTTGGACTTTATCCATTGACCTGCTTCCTCCGCGTTCAGCTTGGGGAAGGAGTCACATTGCGCTAGCCAGTGTTCTTTCTCACAGTAGGGGCACACTATCTTCCACTTCTCCGTTCTGGAGGGGGTACTGTGGCTCCTGCTGCTCGGTACTGACTCCGATTGGTGCATCACAGTCACCGATCTTCTTCCATCATTTAGTCGTCTGGTTCCTTCTCTGGAGCCAGGGGTGCTCCGTCCGAATGTATCTAGCCGTAGGCTGCTGACTTCTCTCGCCAGGAAGTCTGCTAGATCGAGGAGGTTCGGTTCGGGGCCATTCGGGTCTCTGTGGTCCCTCTGCCGCCTAAAGCGCTCCTGACGAGCGGGCGGCAGCTTCTCCAGGATCCTTTCCACATTTGAGTTGGCGTAAAGTTCATGCCTCCCCTTCTCTCTTTGCACTCCCAACATCCCTACCAGGGACTGCACTCTGATGGACAGGTCGTCCAGTGCTCGATTGTCTATTGCTGGGGGTAAGCGGTCGATGTGTCGGATCTCCTGGATCACGTAATCCCATATGCGCCCATACCTCTGGTCCAATGCTACCAGCGCTGCTGTGTATGGGGTGGTGGAAGTCGCGTAGGCGAGCGCTATATTATGTGCGCGGGGTACCTTTAAGTGCTTCAGTAGGATGGCGTATTTGTGGCGTTCATCCAATACATCCACCAACATGGTCTCCAGACACATGCGGAGTTCTGTATACTGGGCCCGGTTCTCTTGGGTGAAGTCGGGTACCATAGGCGTGCCAATGTATGACGCTGACTGTGGATACATCGGCGAGCGTTGGGGGAGAGGCCTCCTAGGCGAGTCTCCTCCCGCTCCTTGGTATGGGCTGGTACCCGCAGTGTGCCATGGCCCGCTTGTCCAGGTGCTGTTCCTCGGTGCGGGTCGTGCGTCGTGCTCACCCGGGTATAGAGTCGGGGGTCTGTAGCGCAGCTCCGCGGGAGTATAGCCTGGGCTGTACCGGGCCTCCTGGTCCGGTAGAGTACTGTGCTGTCTTCGGGCGTGGTTCTCCTCCTCTTCCTCTTCGTCTTCAGTTAGGTCATCCAGTGCTTGTAGTCTCTGGTTTAGCCTCTCCACAGGATATGCTGCTCCTTCCCGGTTGCTAGGTCTCGCTTGGACCGGTGGGGGGAGGTGGTCTGTGGGGGGTATAGACCTCGTCTGTTGGTCAAGTTCAGGGTTGTTTACTCGGCTAGGGGATGCCGCCCTGGAGGTGTGTCTAGACGAGTTCCTGGAGCCTCTGGCGGAGGGAGAGGGTGTTGTCCGTCTGATCAGCTGTTCTATTAGTTGCGACTGCTGTCTGTCGCGCGCTGCGTCCCGTTGAGCACCGGCTCGTTCTCGGGCCACATTCTCTTCCATCTGAATGCGTCTTATTTCTAGACGTATCTGCTCGTGTTCGCTTCGCTGCTGGATCTGCAGTCGGTCGCGTTCAGCAGCGGCGTTCAGGCTGATGAGGAAGGCCTGCTGTAGGGTCCTCTCTGCCTCTGGAGAAGGCGGTTGTATAGGGGAGCCTTCCCTCGGGGTACTCCTTGCGGAGCCTTGGAGTTCTATCTCCACGGTGCTCTCCCCGTCTTCTTCCGTGCCGAGTTCTCTCTCGGTAGCGTTGTATTCCTCCCGGGACTCATCGGGGACTACTTCTTCAGTACTGGCGGGGTGTGAAGTCATGTCTGGTTCCCACTGGTCCCCACCGTGAACTTGGTCAGTTACATTAGAGCCCGTAGGGGCCTCTATGGTCGGGGTAGTCTGGGCGTTGGGGTTAGACATACTTTTACTTTCTAGTTTTACCGCGTTTACTGTTAGTAGAAGACTAGGTTGTTGACTGACAGCGTAAGCCTCTAAGTACTGAGGGAGCCGTCGTTCGCGCTGCGGGCGTTGGTTAGGAGGATCGTTTCGTGGAGTGTTCATCATAGGCCATTTCAATATTAATAACACTATATTAATATTACACTAATTACCCATCCGGCTCGAAGGACCAATTGTAACTGAGGGGTACAATTCCCTGACTGTATTACTAGATATGATACTTACTACCACTACCTTTGTACTTAATATTCGGCCACCCAGTACACGGCATAAATATATTATCATAAACACTCTCACGTAGATGAAACGGATCCAACACAAATGTACGAAGTCGAAACAGGTCTTTATTTCTACACAGCGATGGTGTGTAGAACAAGCACTTAATCACTTAATTACATTTATGAATTGAAATAGTATGCACTTTTATGGCAAAGAGTATTCGTCGGTATATCAATAGAGAATGTCCAATCTCTGAAGGCGCAGGTGGTAAATATACGACCTGGAATAGTTAAGGAATAACAGCAATGATACTTTAATGATTATATACTAGATACACTAGAGGGGGTTAATCCGGTCGCTTGTAAGCCGACAGGAGTAGGAGGGGGGGGGGGGTAGAATCCGGCTGCCTCGTCCGGCCAAGGGTATCCCAGGTGAACCCACTGTAGTGCCGTTCAATGCGCCGGCGATCCTTGGACCACAGATGAAAGCAGGTGGACTCTTTGTGGGCCGGCTCTCTCCGGTCCACGGGGGAGAGACGTGAAGCGACCTCGTCTTGCAGAGCGTCTCCTCACCTTGCGTCCTCTCCAGGGGGGGGGGGTTCCAACACACGGCAGTGTCGGGGGTCTTTATCCATGGAATAATCAAAGTATACAAAGCATAATCCGTGCCTGGGAAGGCGGGCTGTCGTCGGTAGAATAATCCGGTATACAGGTCCACTCGCTCGTCGGCTCTGGGGCTCCTCGGGTGCAGCTTCACATGGGGTCAACCACCCTGGGTAAGCAGCCAGTTCTCTGCCCGAAACGATGGGGTACTGACTACGGTAGTATTCTCACCGCACGAAGCACTATATATTAACAGACTATTATTAGCTTAATAGACTACGTCCAACTCGACGATATAGTGCCAAATATGACTATTCAAATATTAATATACACGATGTCTCAATACCGATGGTAGGCGAACTTGGCCTTACTCCCACACGTGGCGTCGCGGGGAGGCTTTACGTCTGTGACTCTATTGGAGGGTAAGAAACTGGACTGAAAAGGAAAGTCCTACTTTAGTAGCGCAGTATATATACGCACTATGAACAAATAGTCCCATTAGTGGTGCGGTAGCCAGATTCCTACGCGGAACTAGGACTTGTTCGTACATGTGGAGCGGTACGTTTGAACTGGGTCTGAGGGGTATGGCAGCCTGGCACCAAGGTCTCGACCAATAGTAGAATGGAGACTATTATGGGATGTTCAGTAGGCTAGAATGGATATTCAATGCATATTGTACAAGGAATATACAAGGGATATCAGGGAATATTAGAGAATATACAAATACAATTAAATATATATATATAAATAAATATATATATTCGGTTTAATCTGGCCCTTCACAACACTACTCTTACTAGTTACGCTGCTGGCCAGTAGTAGTCATATTGTCTCTATTTATATACAGTAATACACGCTGTACATACACCTGATTAGCACTACACTCAGGAGTACTAACTTGTATATTTTGTACCCAGTTTAACCACCTGTACATTGTATATTGCTGTTGTACTTTACTGCTACATTTGCACTGATGGTTGTTGAACCATTGAACATAATTTTTGTTGAACTGTACTTGTGCTGTATAATGACAATACATTTTAATCTAATATTATATAATATAATCCACTGATAATCCTGACTACATTCCATCGATACCCACATCTACTTATAATCCTGACTATATTCCATCGATACCCACATCCAGGCACGTGCATACATAGGGGTGAAGGGGTGCCCGGGCACCTGCCTTTTTCATTTCTCATTAGAAAGTGCCCTTTTTATGCCACCCTCTTTTTTTTTTTTTTTTTTTTACAGTTGCACATATATATATACTGCCCTGCCCTTCCAAATGAAAGATGTCACGATAGAATCTAAATATTAGGTAAAGAAAGAGAGAGAAATGCCACCCCTCTCGTAAATAATAGATCCTTCCAGCCTACGCAGCATACTCTCTCTCTCTCTCTCTCTCTCTCTCTCTCTCTCTCTCGCTCATTTTTTTCCTTAGCCGCATTTCGCGGAGACGTTCTCTCTGATTGGCCAACACCATTTTCTGGCTGTGTTGTTGTGAGATGCAGCTATTTGTCTTAGAGCGTGAAGGCAAGTTCTTTCGACGGTTAACTAAGCTTAGGCACTCTTTCAAAGTTGGTTAAGGTTAGAGTTTGTCTTAGAGCAGGGCGATAGAACGCCAGGTAGTTTGCAGGCTGTTTGATGAGGAAATGGGCAAAGACACAGCTCTGCACAGTACTTGTTGCCGTTGTTGGCTAACAACAAGCTATATGGATGCAGTGTGGACAACTGGACATGCATGGACAATGGACATCAACACAGTCTGGACAGTGGAGTGGAGTGGATATACTTTATCAAGCCATTCTGCCCTGCTGGACCACTGTGCGTTTCAACTTAACAAGGTATAGTTGCGATGATGCGATCTCTCTCTCTCTCTCTCTCTCTCTCTCTCTCTCTCTCTCTCTCTCTCTCTCTCTCTCTCTCTCTCTCTCTCTCTCTCTCTCTCTCTCTCTCTCTCTCTCTCTCGCAGCTGTTGGTCTGGAGCGCATATTGTGTTATTAAAGGGATACTATGTAGTTTTGGTGACATCTATCGGTGAAACTGAATGTACCATGATAGACTTGTATTAACCCCAAAAATCGGGCTCGCGCGCTGCGCGCGCTCGCCTTACATTTACTAATTAATGCCCTTTTATGATTCCGGGCACCTGCCTTTCTAAAGTCCTGTGCACGTCCCTGCCCACATCTATTGATAATCCTGACTACATTCCATCAATACCCACATCTACTGATAATCCTGACTACATTCCATCGATACCCACATCCAGGGGTGTAAAAAGTACCCAGAAATTATACTTAAGTGAAAGTATGGGTACCGTCTCAAAATCGTACTCAGAGTATCTGGCTAAAAACACACTTGAGTAAAAGTACTAAGTAACTAATGTACTTAAGTACTAAAAAGTCAAAGTAAAAACTATTCTATTCTATAGTCTATTCTTCTGATAGCAGGTGTTTAATCAAAGATCCCTGCTTTCTAGTGTAAGGTTTGGTTTTTTCCCCACCACGGGCTTCTTGAAGTACTGTGATGATTGGTCCGCTGCTCTCCCACCCGCTCTGTTCCTTTAAGCCTACTCGCTCTGTTTCCTTTAGGTTTCTGTTAATCATTTCATTCCCCTATTCACACGCTTCTTCCCAGAGACGTCGTTGATTGGTTCTCCCCCGTCCACACGCTTATCAATCACATCCCTCAGCTGTCACTGCTTGTCAATTAAGCATTCCCGTATTATTTATACCCCGTTTCCCCATTCAAGTTTTGTTGGATCGTTTTGATATTTCTGTTGCATTTGCCGTTCCTGCTGCCTGCTGTTGTTTCCCTGTGCTTTGCCTCCAGGATATTCAAGAAGCATTCCTCTTGGACACCCTTTCCCCGAGGCGACGCGCTCGCTCCATTCTGTTCCAACGCTCTTTACGCACAACGCCTGGGTGAGTTTTTTATGACTGTCTTTGATCCAATTCCGTTTTTCGTGTGTTTATATAACACTGAAGATTTCCAGCTTTTTATCAGACAGTCACTCACCCAGCGTTTAGCCTTTTTTGGATTGTTTCATTGGGATAATATTTTGGCCTAACATCTCCCACTGTGTGTTTACACACCGAAGATATTATCACATTGGATTTGTATTTTGGGACTTCGCTCACAGTGTTTATTTTGCACCGAAGATATCTATCACTTGGGATTGTGTTTGGAACGTTACTCACAGTGTGTATTTACACCGAAGATTCAGTCACTTGGATAACTCTGTTTTCGGGTACAAGTCACCTCTCCTGTTCACCTGCTCTGTTCCACCTGCACTCTGAGTTAACTCGCTCCCTCTCTCTCTCTCGGTCCCGCAACCACCTCGGAGATTCTGCCGAGAGAAGTCTGCAGAGCGGCTCTGACGTCAGCGTCTGCTTCCCCTGACTACCATCCCGGGAGAAGCTGCAGAGCAGCAACATTCATCCTTGCTTGTATTCCAGTCTTTGTTTGTACTCTTCCAAGTCTGTGCTGTTTATTTAGTCTTAATAAACAAGCCCTTGTTTTTGGCAACTCTGAATCCTACTCTCTTGTGTCGTTGCGTTTGGGGTCGGTGTCAAACCATAACATCTAGTCTTGCACAAGGACCAATCAGCATGGGTATGGGCAGGTTCATTTTCCATTGATGGGGATTTGATTGGCTGTTTTTTAATAAAGTGCAGCCGCAGGATTACGTAATAACGTTAACGTTAGTTCGGCCAGAGAAACAAATATACTAATTTAAATTGTTGGACCTGTGAGATTTGTACTTTGTAGGTCTGCATTTTAAATGTAAGGAGTAAAAAGTATGTTTTTTCCCCCTCTGAAATGTAATTGAGTAAAAGTACAAGTATACAAACCTAATAATACTTGAGTAAAGTACAAATCCCCCAAAACAGTACTTAAGTATTGTAACGAAGTTCCATCGATACCCACATCTACTGATAATCCTGACTACATTCCATCAATAGTTACAGTGCTCCTGCATCACAATACAATGTAGCTATACTGGAAATAGCTTGACCTACAGTCAGAAATCTGAGTAACACACAATGACACCGTTTCTTCCCTGAGAAGTCATATGAGGACGGGAGGAGTTCATGTCAGCATCCTGTGAGCCAGCAATTACTGTTCATGATTTATTCATGAGCATGTAGCAGCATGGCTGTCACAAGCCAGACAGAGAGGGGAGAGAGAGAGAGAGAGAGAGAGAGAGAGAGAGAGAGAGAGAGGGAGTGTGTGTGTGTGTGTGCGTGCGTGCGTGTGTGTGTGTGTGTGTGTGTGTGTGTGTGTGTGTGTGTGTGTGTGTGTGTGTGTGTGTGTGTGTGTGTGTGTGTGTGTGTGTGTGTGTGTGTGTGTGTGTGTGTATGTAAGACGCCAGATACTTAACAATCTATGTGCTGGAAAGGATCCAAAGTGTGATTGCTTCACATAAAGTGCTGTGTGGACGCTGTGGCTTTAGTGAAAGTGGATGAGGTGAAGTCAGGTTATGTAGCTGTTGCTTTCTAATAATCCTCAATTAACCTTTACTGAACACAAAGTCTCCAGTATCAACTGGATGTTTTAAGAAATACTGTTGAGTCACTGACAACGTCTTTTTGATTCTATGGCTAAATCATTGAATCTGCTTTGTGTGTGATGAAGATGAAGATGATGATGATAATAATGATGATGATGATGATGATGATGATGATGATGATGATGATGATGATGTGGTGAAGAAGAAGAAGAAGAAGTCTTTATTTGTCATGCAGATTTTTTAACACATGCATGTACGATGGGCGACCCACAGGAACACAAGCACACACATCCACTGAGTCACTGATGAAATGTTCTCTGCACTCCCCATCCCGTCGTCCTTCCCCCCAAGGGCAGCCGGGAGCAGACAAGGGCTGCAGCGTGCGCCGCGCCTGGGGACCAATCCAAGTGCTCCTGTCCGTCTTCGTCAGCATTAACGATCTGTTCTGCATGTTTTTCCATTGGGCTTATCTTATCGGGAGGGGAAACCCTTGCGAGCACGGGGGGAGAACATGCAAACTCCACACAGATGATGATGATGCCGATGATGATGAAGGTGATGGTGATGGTGATGGTGATGGTGATGGTGATGGTGATGGTGATGGTGATGGTGATGATGATGATGATGATGATGGTGAAGATAATGGTGAAGATGCGGATGAGGATGATGATAATGATGGTATGGTGGTGATGATGATGATGATGATGATGATGATGATGATGATGATGATGATGATGATGATGATGATGATGATGATGATGATGATGATGATGGTGATCAAATCAAATCAAATTTATTTGTAAAGCCCGCAATCACAAGTTAATGTCCCCATGGGCCGGACAAGTCTTCTTTAAACAAGTAAAGAAGAAACATCACAATAAATCAAGAACAAAAAACCCACCATGAAATCCAAAATAAATGTAAAATAAATAAATGCAACACTCCCAGACATACCCCAGCGAAGGTAAGGAAAAACTCACTAAAAACCTAGCAATAGGAAAAAAGCACCACAGACAATGTAGAAGAGAGAAACCTTAGAAGGGCCATTCAAGGGGGGGGTCCCCCTTCTTGGATGTCAGTGATAGTAGTGTTGCTGTGAGGGCTGGGTAAACACTGCACGCTTCCCAACGCACCTGAGAGTAGTTGGCAATCAGCTCGTCTGGAGAGTACAAGTATTGCCGAGTGCCTTCCACTCGTGTCCAGGTCATTCTGTATGCTACCATCTACTGCTGAGTCTCCGGTGTGAGACGTTGTGCCATCTGTATGGTACCATCTACTGCCACGTCTCCGGTGTGAGACGTCGTGCCATCTACATCTGTATTCTACCATCTACTGCCGCGTCTCCGGTGTGAGATGTCGTGCCATCTACTGCCGTATGGTACTGCCGTGTCTCCGGTGTGTGACGTCATGTCGCTCCCCATTTTCCCCGGGGAGGATTCCTGTGCGTGTGCGTTCTCTCTCTCTCCGTGGCTCCTCGTTTTTGGTGTGAGACATCGTTGTCGCTCCCCATTTTCCCCGGGGAGGATTCCTGTGTACTCTCTCTTTTTCCGTGGACCCTCGTTTTTTTAGTTGCCCGTCGGCAGTTGCTCTGATGAGTCTTGAATCAGACTAGACTCAGAACATTTACGTTATACCTGGACGCGTGAACACTTTCGGCAACCAACGTGCACTTCCGCGTTTCTCTGATTGGCCGAGCACACGCATGAGCCACGACGCGCTCCTCAGAGGCAGGAATACTAAGCTCCCCCTTAAGCTCCAGGAGAGAGGAGAGAGGCTGAAAACCTGCAGTTCTTGCCCGACTGATGGGAGCCGAATCCCGGATCCGATTTTTCTGATGAATACCCCCAAAACATGGAGGTCCCGAACGCAATTTATACAAATGGAAGTATTGATTGCGCCGTAACGAATCATTAAAAAAAGATACCGTTAAGTGGAATATGTTGTGCCTTTACACATATGTTTTGATTTGATTTGATTTTTTATTTGAAATCTTTATTTCGAACATGCAATGAATACAAACAAACAATAACAAAAGCAAAACAACTCAATCTACATGTTCGAAATGTTGGATTATGTAATTGGTTTGTCATGACAAACAAATTAAAAAATCACGATTTACCCGGTGGCTACAACAACACACGCTCGGCCAATCAGAGAAACGCGGAAGGCGCTCGGCCAATCAGAGAAACGCGGAAGTGCATGTTGGTTGCCGAAAGTGTTCACGCTACCTGGACTCTACTGTATTCACCTTCAGGTTGCCTTTTTTGTGTTCGCCCTTAAAGGGACAGTGCTGCATTTTCCCCCTGATAATAAATTACGCCCTGTTTTTGGCTAACCATCATACCTGTCTTGTGTTGTGCTATTGGGGTCGCATACAAACCCTAACAGTTGCTATGGATGATCGATGGGTGAAGAATAAAAAAGGCGAAATAGTTGGTATGTATGTACATATACGTTGTTAGATCCTGATCAATCTGGCCAGTATCACGTCTTCTTGTGTTATCCTCTCTCCATCCAATTCCTCTGTGTTGTGTAATTTTAATGGTCCTGACGTCTCAGATACTGGCTGAAGATAATCCTTATCTCTCCCCGTTAATACGATCCGCAAACCATAATAATTCTCCACCTTCGTAAGAATTCGACACTTTGACAACGTGAAATACCTTACAAGGAAAAGCGTTGTTTATTGATATAAACAGAAACCTCAGCTCAGATGTTAACAGATTGTTTTGTCCTTGAAGAGTCTATTCTAATGATCTTTCGGTGTGTTCAGTCTATCTATCGTCCTTTTGCTATTCAGTCCACTGGTGGTCAGGCCTGGTCTGTAGCCTAACCCTCCTCGCGTTAGCCGAAGCTAATGATGATGTGGCATCCTTCCTCCCCCCCCCCCCTCTCTATGAGAGGAGAGAGTCTCTTGGTCTCTTCCCTCCTGTGGGATTCGTTTCTTTGGTCTGCCTCACACCCGGAAACACTGTTCGACTTATAGATCTTCGTCATAGCAACGATAGCCCCGCCCCTCTTCTGGTTGTCATGCGACGCGCTGTGGTGGTGGTGATGATGATGATGGTGGTGGTGGTGGTGATGGTGATGATGATGATGATGGTGATGATGATGATGATGATGATGATGATGATGATGATGATGATGATGGTGGTGGTCTTCTTCTTCTTCTGGTGTGTGTCTTTAGACCTGCAGCTCCGTTGAGGCAAGCCAGGCCAACGTTTCATCGTCCAGTTCCATCAGACTGCGTTCTCCATACGGTGGCCGGTGTTTGGGGCAACTGGTGATGATATGTTCCACAGTCTGTGCAGGGGCTCCACACTCGCACGAGGCACTGTCCGTGAGGCCCCACCTCTTCATTGATGCGCCGTAGCATCCAACGCCGGTCCTTAGGCGGTTGAGGGTTGTCCACTGCTTCCGGGGCAAGTCCTGACCAGGGACGTCCAGAGGGTCATTGATGTAGAGGTGCAGCCTGGATGATTCTGCTGACCTCCACTGGTCCCTCCATCTCGTCCTGACCCATGAGGCCTTGGAAGTGTCAGATGGTGTTGTGTGGAGTAGCCTCTAGGCTTGCATGGAAAAGGGGCGCCGTGACTTTAGGCGCACACGTCGTGGTGTCTCTGTGGTGGTATTGTGAAGGAGGTGGGATGCAGTGATCTGTGCCTTGCGGGAACAGGCCAGTGTGGCTGCTTCTCGTCTGATGGTAGCCGGGGCAATACCAGCGAGTACGGGCAGTTGGTTTACCGGTGTGGCTTGTAGGCAACCAGAGACTGTTTGCTGAACAACATCCAGCTTCTTTACGTGGGTGCTACGGCACCAGACCGGGGCGCAGTACTCTGCGGCAGAGAACACCAGGGCCAGTGAGGAGATGCGCAGTGTCTTTGTTGAGGCTCCCCATGTGGTGCCGGCTAGTCGTCGTTAGGGATGGGTACAGAATTCTGTACTTTTAAAGGTACTTACCGAAACACGTCGGTACTACCGAGTATCAATTTACATGAGATTGTCTGTATTAAAAAAAAATATACAATTATACAATTCTTTTTTTATATATATATGTTAAGTCCGATGACGTCAAGGTTTCGTTTATTGCTAAACGAAACCGCACGAACGCCATGTGCACAGTTGCGCACAATACATGTTGACCTACGATTTGACTATAAGGTAAAGCAGTCGGGGCAATATGGCAAGTCGAAAACAGTCGCAAGTGTGGTTACACTTTATGAAAATAGATGCTGAGTGACAACGCTCTCTGCAACATTTGTAACGCGACGTGCAAAGCAGGGAAGGGTAATACAAGCAACTTGAGGAAACACTTGGTCAAACACAGCATCTTTTTTAAATCTGAAGATTGTAGTATCTTTGATGCAAATAAATGCAAGCAATGAGCCTCTCTCTTTGGGTGTTTGCAATTCATGGGGACTGGGGAGTATATGTCTCTGATATCTAGTGGGCAGGTTGTTAGAAAGTGTAGCTCAGTTTCCACATCTGCTCTGTCTGACATGGCTGTTAGCCTAGCCACAGAGCGTCTTTAGAGGAGAGGAGATTGAATCCAGGACACAATGGGACACTGGCTCTCTTCATGGTCACGAATGGATTCGTGTTGTTTCTGTTTTACTTTTTTACATACTTGCGCCACATGGAACAACTGATCACTACAGCCCAGCATCATATTACTGTAGCCAGTCTCTTGAAACACTACTGTCTATCTCCAAAAATTCCACTCCTCTCGAAACGTTCTTTTGTTATGTGCTGGCGCTTCCGCAGTGGGTTTTATTTTTAGCGGTCGGCTTACTCCTTCGATAGTTTCACATATTTGTAACCCGTTTAACGTTCTTAAGCTAACGTTAGCTAACCGTCGGACATAATGTTAGCGCCTAGGGCTACAGTGCAAGCCGGCACAACTCAGGACAGAAGAGTAGAGGATGTGACGTCGGTAAACAAGCCACACACACACCGCAGAGCGGGTCTTCTCCAAAGCGGGGCAGAAGCACACAGTGAGTGTGGAGCAAAAAGGACTGCTAGAATACTCAATCAGCAGCAGAGTAGTTCATTGCTGCTAGATTGTTTGTTTGTTTAATCAGTTGTAAAATACTTTACATCAGTAAGATGTAAATAATAATAAAGTAATAATAATACATTATTTATTTATTAAATATTAAGTTTGGATTTTTTTTTTTTTTTACAACTGAGGTAGGTAGATAAAATGTAGTCCAGAAAAAAGGTACCGTTGGGTACCGGTATCGATTCACAGGTACCGGTATCGGTTCAAATGTGAACGGTACCCATCCCTAGTCGTCGTATCAGCGCGGCACGGGCGGTTGTTTTTCCCCTGGCACCTTCCAGGTGTTGTTTGAATGACAGTGTTCTGTCAAGCTTCACACCGAGGTATGTGGGGGTATGTTGGTACTGTAGCCTCAGGTATGAAGACAGGATGTTCATATCTTCAGTGAGGCCCTCTTCGGCTGCTTCCCAAGTTGGCTTGCTGAGTAGGATGGCCAGGTCGTCTGCATAGCCATACTGCTTTGATTGAGTTGCAGGCAGGTCTTATATGTAGATGGTAAACAGCATCGGTGCCAGCACTGAGCCCTGTGGGACACCATTCCTAAGTTTCCTCACTCTGCTGCATTGGCCGTTGCTGGTGTGTAGCCGGAAACTGCGGTTGCTCAGCATCTCCATGATGAAGCTCATCATGTGCTTGTCTGGGATGGTTTCCAGAAGCTTCATGTGGAGACCACGCAGCCATACAGTGTCGTATGCAGGCAGCTGTGAGATCCAGGAATACAGCGCCGGCCTTCTCACCTGCCTGGAAGCTGTCCTCTATGTCTTAGCACAAGAGGGTCACCCTGGTGGTGGTGGTGGTGGTGATTGATGATGATGATGATGATGATGATGATGGTGGTGGTGATGATGATGATGGTGGTGGTGGTGGTGATGGTGATGATGAAGATGATGATGATGTTCATTATTATTATTATTATATACAATGGGCTCCAGCACTTTGTGTCTGATAGAATGACCTCTGCGGGTGTGAAGGTGGACGCCTGCTCCAGGCTGATGCAGGTGGCCAGACAGTCACAGACGACACACAGGCTGTGATGAATTACAGGCTCAGAGACCAGCAGCTGAAGTGATGCCCCCTCTGCCCTCTTCTCTGCCTCCCATTCTACCACTATCTCTCTGTCCTCTGACCATCCTCTGATCTAATCACCCTGTCTGGGTCTCTCACTGTCTCTGTCTCTCTCTGCCACACACACTCTCTCTCTCTCTCTCTCTCTCTCTCTCTCTCTCTCTCTCTCTCTCTCTCTCTCTCTCTCTCTCTCTCTCTCTCTCTTCTTTCTTTCTTTCTTTCTTTCTTTCTCTTTCTTTCTTTCTTTCTTTCTTTCTTTCTTTCTTTCTTTCTTTCTTTCTTTCTTTCTTTCTCTCTCTCTCAACTACATTCGATATCTCTCCTCTCTTTCTCTCCCTCTCTGCTCTGTCCCTCAATTTTCCCCAGCTCTCTTCCGTCACCTTGGTCTCTCTTTCTGTCTGTGTCTTTCTCACGTTCCTCTGTCACGCTCTATGCACCCCCCACCCCACATCTGTAGTCTCCTCTTGTTCACAATGACAAGCATATGACAAATACACCAGCATCCATCTGTTTCGTCATGTTGACCCTGAGTAAGCTGCTCCGTTGTCACGAGGTGTCCTTCACGAGCTTCTGTACATAAACCACACCCCCTCCGTATATAGGCTGCAATGTCACGCCATTAGACTAGACAGCATTCTGTGGTAGTATCAGATTTCCACTGTTGTCATGGTGTGGTATATTTAAGTAATAGCCCATGACAGGCCGTGGTATATGGTTATTATTTCACAGCTAATAGTTTGTAGTTCGCCCCGACGCGAAGCAGTCATAATCAGGCAGATATGCTGACTATTTACCAAGGCCGAACGCCATTTTAACGTACGACCTAGGACCATTACTATACAGATTTTTCAGGCGAGAATGTAAACATTTAGATTCCCAATATGTGGTCAGTTTGTCCAAATAATGGCTGTTTGTAAATTTGCTCCAACGTTTTCAAAGATTGAGCGGCTGCGATGCATGCCCAATTTAACTGGGAATCCCTGTTCAATGTGAGTGTTCTGAAGGTCCAGATTAACACTGAAAGTCTGCGTTTATTATTTTGTATAACTTATATATTGTTTATATAAGATATATATCTTTACGTCATCTGTTTGCCTAACAGTACTTATCATTCGCCTTATTGTATATGTCCCATTCTTAACGCCGTAGGCGCCAGGCGCGCGCCCCCTCTAGACATGTTTCAGAACATGTTCAGACATGCCCGGACAATCGAGAGAGCACATTGATCTGTACAGGTGAACAGGCGGAGTCCACAGGGAACTAATATAGAGTGTGTGGGGAGAAGACGTGCAGCAGCAGCATTAACAGGAAAACTAACAGAGCGAGAGAGAAGACGTCTGGTGCAGTTGTACACAGACCGAGAGCAGTGTATCGTTATAGAGAGCCGTATGGCTAATTAGATACCACTATAATATTGTCGAGCCATTATTGGCACAGTATAGTGACTTGTGTAAGCGAAGTAACATGGAGAGACTTAAACCCAGCGACGTTCTGGACATAACTACTCATTGGAGACCGCCTGCGGGTTAGCTTCCAGTACAAACGGAGCTAACTAGCTATCATCTATGCCAACGGGCTTTTGGATTAATAGCTATTAACCCTGCCATCGGGCGCTAGGAATACAAGGACCGGTTCCGTACGAGACCCCTTCTCCCAGCGACGACAGGATTATCCCACCAGTCTACAGTTTCTCTGGAGCCGGAGCTCTAGAGAGAACCACCGTCTCCAGCCACCATCTTGCTTTTCCCTGTGCCGCCTCGCTTCGTCTCACTCCATTCAGAGCTCCACCGGTCGAGTATCCGTAGTATAGGAACTATCGTTACCGCTGACTTTGTTGCACTGACATTCTATTATTAAAAGAGAACCGTGATATATACTATGTATGTTGCTATGACTATTAAAATGCTTGTTCTACTTGTATCCCTGTCCCCGCGCCGTTAATAGAGTGTCCGCCATTTTGTGTACTTATACTGTCTGGCCATTAACATATTCTTTAGTAGTGGTTTAATCTAACATATCTCAATACAGTCAGGGTTGTGTAGCCCCTTAGCTACAGTCAGGTTTAACTATCGTAACCGATCATCCTGCTGTATTCCTTTATCTGTGATTCATCAATCTCCCCAGTTGATTTGATTTGATTTGATTTTTATTTAGTACATACAATTTATACAAAAGTATAAAAACAAGGGGTACAAGGATAACATGTGAAAGTCTGTCGACTTGTTTCCAACATGGTCTAGTTTGTAGCTAGATTAATACATTTAGTGGAAGTGGCAATAATCAAATAACCTGGATACAATCATCGCTTTATCCGTCTGATTCAGATGACGCTAATGACATTTTGAGCCTCTCTTGGTCCATAAATGGGCATATATATGTGCCGTGACGCAAAGGATTCCCCGATCTGCATGTGTCAGCCCCCAGTCTCCTCCGTAGACTGTCTCATTTAACAACGCTAAGGTTTTTTTCCTCAGACGCGGAGTGATACTGATTAAACCATGATTTTATGAAAGGGAATTAGAATCATAGCTGTGGATATACGCTCATTATACCATGGCTATGAACCAATCAGATTGCTTGATTTGAGCTACCCATTATATATAAGTATAGAACTGTTTGGTTGTACATCATCAGATGATCTTTCAAGGAAGTACAGTCTACCCAAATCCAAATCTGTAATGTCGCCAAACAGCGACCTATAGGCAAAAGATGACAACGTAGTACGGCATGGGTTGAGGGGGGGGGGGGGTGGCGCTACTGCTGGCCACACCTCAGGCTCTACCAAGAGAGATCGGGAGAAATTCACAGTCCAATAACTTACTAAACTCCAACCCACACTGCAGACCAAAATAAAATAAAAAGTAAACAGAGGGCAATACAAAGCGGGGCTCTTTTGCCTAGAGGTTTGACACTGTTTGACGGTATTGCAGATTATACCTTTAAGTAAAAGTACAACTACACTGATAGTACTTTGATAAAAGTAAAAGTCCTGGGCACCCAAGTGGCGACCCATGTAACGCGCTGCGTCGCGAAGTGGCCGACCCGGGTTCGATTCCCGGAGCCGGCGTCCTTTGCCGAATATCTCCCCCCCCCGCTCTGTCTCCCGTTATTCCTCTCTCTCGCTCTCTCTCTACCGGACTGCCCGGTAGTACAAACAAATAAAAATCTACTGAAGGATTTGGGGTGCTTTTACAATGTATGTGATGTATAGATTGGGGGGGAGGTGACCACAGCTAAAACGGGGGGATCGAAATGTGCATGGAAGCAGGAGACGGTGGTTCAGTAGAGCAGGGTGATTGTTGTGAGGCACACTGCCAGCGAGAGAATGTTTTGAATTCCTTGTAAGAACAAACTGATAGCGAGAGCAAGGGAGAGGGGTGACCTCTTTAATGCAACAGTGAATGAAACGTTTAATGGTGTGAAAGGTTATTAGCGCAGTTGTCATGACAACGCGGCACATGACAACCAGAAAGGGGTGGGCCGTCGTTGTTACGACGAAGATCTATAAGTCGAGCGGTGTTTCCGGGTGTAAGGCAGACTAGAATCTGACCAAGAGCGAGTAGGACTGAGATCACACAGAAGACGCTCTCTCCTCCCATCACAGAGAGGGGGGGGGGGGGGAAGAATGCCACATCATCATTAGCTTCGGCTAACACGAGGAGGGTTCAGGCTAACGACCAGGCCTGACCACTATTGGACATAACAGCAAAAGGACAATAATCTGAACACACCGAAAGATCATTAGAATAGACTCTTCAAGGACAATACAATCTGTTAACATCTGAGCTGAGGTTTCTGTTTATCAAATAAAATCACGCTTTTCCTTGTAAGGTATTTCACGTTGTCGAAGTGTCGAATTCTTACGGAGGTGGAGAATTAGTATGGTTTATGGATTGCACTAACGGGGGAGATAAGGATCTTATCAGCGAGGGTGCTCCAGTAGCACACCATGTTACCGCGCTGCGTCGCGGGACTCCGTGCTGTGTCACGGATCTGGTTGACTCCGAGTTCGATTCCCGGACTCTCTCCCGTTTCACCCTACAACTGTCGGTCATGCTTGACCAGAAAAGCGATAAACGCTAAAAAATAAAGTAAAAAAAAAAAAAAAAAGGATCTTATCAGCCAGTGTCGGAGAGACGTCAGGACCATTAAAATGACACAACGCAGAGGAATTGGATGGAGAGCCAAAACAGATGAAGACGTGATACTGGCCAGTTTGATCAGGATCTAACACTACCAAAAACATAATAAAAAAAAATTATAAAAAAAGTTAAAGTCCTCTGTACATGAACCACACCCCCTCTGTATATAGGCTGCAATGTCACGCCATGCTAGACTAGACAGCATCCGGTGTGTTGTCAGATAGTGTCAAATTCTACTCTAATTCTAAGTAAATATGTAATAATAAAATGATAAAAGTAACAGTTTGCTATGTCGTCGTGCTGCAAGATGCATTAACCTATGCTAAATATGTAGGTAAACATACATAGGGTTGCTTTGAAATGTATTGGAGCTTCGGTACATAAAAAGATAAAATGGAGTAAAATTCCCCTGGAAGGTAAAGTATAAATACGGCAAAAGCACTTACTCCTAGGACATTCTTTGACAATTTTACAGCCCAAAATACACAAAAACCCAAGGCGGAATTACAGTACATATGCACAGGGTTAAAAGGGATACATTAGCCTTGGCATGAAGCTCAGATGGAATAGTGTTGAAGTTCTTCACTTCTGCACGATGTCTCTTCACGAAACAGAAACATTTCTGTCAATTTCTGCATCATCCATAGGCCTACCTCTAAATATTCATCAATGCATATTATTTTAAAAAGAAAATCCTCAATGGATTTATAGACTTTTCAATTGAATCCCTCTAATTTATGTTAAACCTCTAAGTCAATAGATTGAACATGGAAATGAGAGTAAAGGGCAACAGAATTACAGAGCATTAGGCTGTGGCAGGAATAGCATGTGTATGTGGGGTTGGGATTTATACAGTAAGTACAGAGTAAAGAGATAGAACTTAAAGGCATATTTCGCTTTAGAACTTCAGCACTTACCTCTGAAGTCATCTAGCAAGCTAGCGACCACTGCTGCTGTCCCTGTCCAGCCATTCCTCAGGCTCCTCACTCAATTCCATACATTTTGAGGACCATGTCTAACTATACAGCAATAATATCCAGTGTGCTATATTTTTCTGTGTTAAATGTTTTTTTTTAGCTAATTCTGTCACTTTCAAAAGATCAGTAAAGGAACTATTTCTCACTTGAGGTGTACGTAGTTTGACCAACTGTCGACATTTCACAGAATGCTTAGAATCTTTTTTCCATCAAGTCAGCAGGTAACCATGGTAACCAAGCAAGGCAAAGATGCACGGACCACTCCAAATAACCGGATCTGCTTTTATTTTATTAGGTAATAAATTAGAAGGTAATAAATCTGTAAAGACAGAGCCAGACACCTGGGAGCAATGACGGTGTTGACAGCAGACGACAAGGACTGCAGTGGTCGCTAGCTTACTTGTAGATAAGATAAGATAAGATGATCCTTTATTGATCCACTTGGGGAAATTCGGGTGTCAAAGCAACATGGGGGGGGGGGGGAATACAGGGTGGGGGATGCATAGCTTCACAGTCCTATATACACTATAGCTACACTTAAAGTATCGATACAAATACAATATAATGTAAAAAAAATGTATATAAAAAATGTGTATATAATTGTATATATAAAATAAAACAATATAATATATAAAAAAAAAGTACAAACACAAGATAGTCCAAGATGTTCTTAGATAGAGGTAAGACTGCGGACACTTGACAAGATCCACGGAAGTGAAATATCCCTTTAAAGACTCTAAAAATATGGCCTCAGACTGTACAGTATGCTGGTGCAGGTGGGTGGGTGAGTTTGGAGCTGCGGGAGAAGGGAAGCAGGGGGGTGGGGTGGGCAACCATGTGGGCCGATGGTGAGACGATGATGATGTCATATCGACTGTTAGGACAGGAGAAGGAGGGGGGGAAGGGGGGTGCATGGGAAAGAAGAAGGGAGGGGTCACACCAGGATCTGCAGTTTATCTGCAATGCATCAGTAGTTCTCTCTCTCTCTCTCTCTCTCTCTCTCTCTCTCTCTCTCTCTCTCTCTCTCTTTCTCCTCTGTGTTTCATGCTGCATCTGCGAGTAACAACAGGCAGGTGAGGTGGCTTCTATTGTGGACGGGCCTCTGTGGCCGCACACAGAAAAGTGTCCCACATTCGTCCCCATCCATGGGGGACAGCTGGTGCAATCTGAAGAGAGAGTAGTTCTCTCTCTCTCTCTCTCTCTCTCTCTCTCTCTCTCTCTCTCTCTCTCTCTCTCTCTCTCTCTCTCTCTCTTTCTCCTCTGTGTTTCACGCTGCATCTGCGAGTAACAACAGGCAGGTGAGGTGGCTTCTATTGTGGACGGGCCTCTGTGGCCGCACACAGAAAAGTGTCCCACATTCGTCCCCGTCCATGGGGGACAGCTGGTGCAAGCTGAGGAACTGGTCATGGCAGGCACTCCCAAAAACAGCAGAAAGGGTCAGACATAGGATATTTAGCTGAGGTTGACTTTAGGATGTGCTGCTTTATGTCGATACACAATATCAGCACAGACCTGCCGTGTAGAGCCTATTATGGTATTTGATTTATCTCAACTACATCCTACTTTTTATATATTTCCTGCACTCCTGCTACATTCTATGCTGCATCCCCAAGGGAAATTGTGTAGAAAATCCTGCAGCATTAGATATAGAGCTCAAGTACAGTTATCTATATTCTGTCCTACTGTATATAGAGACTAGAGCTCAAGTCCATCTATATTCTGTCGTCCTATATAGAGACTAGAGCTCAAGTCCATCTATATGCTGTCATATATAGAGACTAGAGCTCAAGTCCATCTATATGCTGTCATATATAGAGACTAGAGCTCAAGTCTAGTTACATCCTTATATATATATATATATATTTTTTTTTTCTTTTTTTTTTTTTTTTATATATATATATATTTTTTTATTTAACCAGGAAAAAGTCTAGTTGAGATTTAAAAGCCAATACAGACAGCAGCATAATTAACAGGGTTGCTGACATAAAAACATACAACAATTTACAAAAGAAATTAAAGAAATTACAGAATCACAAAATATTGTGATTGGTGTATAACATTTTTGTATATTTGTCACAAGTCATCAACATCAGGATTCATACAGGGGCAATATAAATCAGTCAAAAGTTCTGCAGTCAGATGTGCCTGCCTCCAAGTCATTAAGAATGAATTACTTCAGCTACTGAAGATTCATGTAATTCTGCAACTGATTCCAAGCAGATGGAGCAGCAACCTAAACACCCTTTTCCGAGAGAGCGAAGACATTAACTTCTGTAGATCCATAGGTAAGATGCAAGCGAACCATAAATATTCGTATAAATAGGCGCTGCTGGGTAGCGCAGTGGACTAAGCACTCGGCTACCACCGCAGAGACTCCAGCTGTCAGCGGTACCTCCGGCTTGGTGAGTCGTCCCTACTAACACAATTGGCAGTGTTAGCAGGTGGGAAGCCGGTGGGGTATGTGTCCTGGTCGTTGTAAAACTGCGACTCCTACTGGTCAGTCGGGGCGCCTGTTCAGCAGGGAGGGGATCTGGGGGAAATAGCGCGAACCTCTGCACGCGTTACGTTCCCCGAGTGAAACTCCTCGCTGTCAGGTGAAAAGAAGTGGCTGGCGACTCCACATGTATCGGAGGAGGCATGTGGTAGTTCTACACCCTCCCCAGGCCAACAGTGGTGCAATGCGCGCAACGACCAGGACGGGAATTGGCATAATGACTAAATTGGGATGGGTGAAAAATACAGAAAGCACCCAAATATGCCGGCTGGGTGGCGCAGCGGAGATTGCGCTCGTCACCAATGCAAGCGACACCGGTCTCGAATCCGGGTGTCAGCATTGCCTCCGGCTTGGGCCGGCCGTCATACTGGCTCAATTGGCAGAGTCAGCGGGTGGAAGTCGATGGGTGGTAATCTGGACGTTGTGGACAGTGACTCCTACAGGTCGGTTGGGGGACGCTTGTCCAGCAGAGACAGGAAATGGCGGGGGTAGTGTGAGCCTCCCACACGTTACACCTCGCCAATGAGAGTCCACGCTGGCAGGTGAAAAGATGTGACAGGCTGCCTCCTCGTGTACCGGAGGGGACACGTGATGCAAGGCTTCTATCCTCCCTGCAAATGACCACTGGGGGGCATATGCAAGCAACGTTCAAGACAGGGGAGGGGAGAATTAGAAACACGAAATTGGGATGGGAGAAAAAATGGAGAAATAAGGAGAAAAAGTGGATACAAAAAAAGAAAGCACCCAAATATATTCTTATAAATAAAAGTATGCCAATGGTTAAGTCTATACGAGTGGACAAGACAGACCATTCAACCCGAGCACACAAAGAGCAACGGTGAGTAAGGGCTTTAAAATGTGTAATAAACCTCAGTGCTCCATGGTAGACAGTATCCAGCGCATGTAGGCATTGTGAAGATGCATGTATGTAAATAACACCACTATAGTCCAGCACAGACATAAAAGTGGCAGCAGCAAGTCTCCTTTTGGCCTTGAAGGAAAAGCAAGACTTGTTTCTAAAATAAAAACCCAATATCAATATCGTCAAGTTCTTTCCACCAAATGCTGAATGTGAGGCTTAAAAGAGAGAGAATCATCAATTATGATTTCTAGATATTAGATATAAGATTCTCAGAGATAGAGACTCAATCTCAGAGGCCTGAAAAGTGGTGATAGATGGAAGGTTCAGTGGCTTTGTCTTTGCCTTTGAAAACAACATGAGGTTTGTTTTGTCAGCGTTCAAAACCAGTTTTAAACCACACAGGGTGAGAGTTGTACAGTATTAAAAGCATTTTGTAGCCATTTTGTAGGAGCCTGGCTTGGTGTAGACACAGAGCAGTACATCACAGTATTATTGTCTTAAATGTGGAACCAACAGAAAGTCTGTTCTGACTGTCCTACACCGATAGGTCTTTGCTTCAAATTGCACGATCCACAGTATCAAAAGCCTTAGATGGGTCAATGAAAAGAGCTGCACGGTGATACTTGTTGTCTAAATATAGATGCTTTACGACACCCTCGACATGGAAACTATATCAGAGCCGCCTCATCGACTTACTATTAATCATATCCTGTGAGACGACATGGCTTTATATCCTGAGAACAGAGACAGAGAGAGATGGCCGTCTCCTGCGGGACACCGACAGCTTGACACCAGACCACCACGCAGCTCTACCACCATGATACATAGCGGTGATCCAAAATCTGTTTGATGGATGTCTCTGTGAAGCCTCTATAATAGCACAGTATCCATTTTAGGAAGCTAGGCTGTGGGGTCTCATCCTATGGGACAGTGGCAGCGGAGTGGGGCTATATAGGGTATATCTGGATGGTGAGATTCTGTTAACTGCTGCAGCATGCTTTTCTGTGCCATTCTCCAGGGTCACTGAGGACACTGAGGAGAGGGAGGTGAATCAAAGAGCCAAACAAACATGCGTTGTGAGCTGAGGTCAGCAACATTTCTCATCTTGGGAGGAAGTGAGTGGCTGGCTGAAACCTAGCAGAGAGATTAACCCTGTAGGGTGTGACTTATTGCCCCTATATCGTGGCCACTGTTACAGCTGACCTCGTCGTCAGTGGTTACACACACGGTTCAGTTTGGAAGATAATGGAGG
>NW_028172617.1:0-5000 GCF_963971535.1 Notolepis coatsorum
ACACGTAGACACGTATTATAACATGTAGACACTTATTCTAACACGTAGACACTTATTATAACATGTAGACACTTATTATAACTTATTATAACATGTAGACCACTTATTATAACATGTAGACCACTTATTATAACATGTAGACCACTTATTATAACATGTAGACACTTATTATAACATGTAGACACTTATTATAACATGTAGACCACTTATTATAACATGTAGACCACTTATTCTAACATGTAGACCACTTATTTTAACACGTAGACCACTTATTCTAACATGTAGACCACCTATTCTAACACGTAGACCACTTATGTTAACAAACAATAGTACTTCCAGCTCCTTTAATTGACCTGCATGGCTGTAAACACACACTCACCAGCGTGTTGAAGGCCTGCTCCAGCTGCTGCCGCTGCAGACCACAGACCAGACACTCCCCCTGGCAGTCGGCGCTCCGGCCGCGGGACAACAGACCTGCCAGCACCAGCAGCACCAGGCTCCATGGCAGGCTTCTCATAGCTCCGCACACCGGCGACCAGGGACCGCGGAGGACGACCAGGGACCGCGGAGGAGGAGCAGGGACCGTAGAGGAGGAGGAGCAGGGGCCGTAGAGGAGGAGGAGCAGGGACCGTAGAGGAGGAGGAGCAGGGGCCGTAGAGGAGGAGGAGCAGGGGCCGTAGAGGAGGACGACCAGGGACCGCGGAGGAGGAGCAGGGGCCGTAGAGGAGGAGCAGGGACCGTAGAGGAGGACCAGGGACCGTAGAGGAGGAGCAGGGACCGTAGAGGAGGACCAGGGACCGTAGAGGAGGAGCAGGGACCGTGGAGGACGACCAGGGACCGTAGAGGAGGAGCAGGGACCGTAGAGGAGGACCAGGGACCGTAGAGGAGGAGCAGGGACCGTAGAGGAGGACCAGGGACCGTAGAGGAGGAGCAGGGACCGTGGAGGACGACCAGGGACCGTAGAGGAGGACCAGGGACCGTAGAGGAGGAGCAGGGACCGTAGAGGACGGGTTCCGGAGGAGGGCAGGGTAGGATGTGTGTACAATCTGAAAGGAGAAAACAAGCGAGAGAGAGAGAGAGAGAGAGAGAGAGAGAGAGAGAGAGAGAGAGAGAGAGAGAGAGAGAGAGAGGGAGGGTGAGAAAATGGGGGAATACGAGCAACACTGGTATGTTGTGTGTGTGTGTGTGCGCGCGTGTGTGCGTGTGTGTGGAAGGGGGTGGGGTGTTGATTGATTTCAGATCATTTGGCCGGAGGCCTGTTGACAAATAATAACCATATGACTTTGACACAGTGGTTGCCAGCCGGCTGCCAAGAAAGTCTCTGGTATCCATACAGAGAAACTATCTTAAATGTTACTTGTCCTTTCGGACAAGTTATGTTTTTGTAGGTTTTTATTTATAGAGAGAGAGAGAGAGAGAGAGAGAGAGAGAGAGAGAGAGAGAGAGAGAGAGAGAGAGAGAGAGAGAGAGAGAGAGAGAGAGAGAGAGAGAGAGAGGAGGAATGGGAGATAAACCGGGAAAGACATTCGGCAAAGATCACCGGTTCCGGGAGTTGAACTCGGGTCGGCCACGTTGCACCGCAGTGCTGTATGCGGTGTGCCACTCGGGCGCCCCACAGAGAAACTATCTTGAAGGTCTCTGGCACAGAGGGACTATCTTGAAGGTCTCTGGCACAGAGGGACTATCTTGAAGGTCTGGTATCTGCACAGAGGGACTATCTTGAAGGTCTGGTATCTACACAGAGGGACTATCTTGAAGGTCTGGTATCTACACAGAGGGACTATCTTGAAGGAGTGGTATCTACACAGAGGGACTATCTTGAAGGTCTGGTATCTACACAGAGGGACTATCTTGAAGGAGTGGTATCTACACAGAGGGACTATCTTGAAGGTCTGGTATCTACACAGAGGGACTATCTTGAAGGTCTGGTATCTACACAGAGGGACTATCTTGAAGGTCTGGTATCTACACAGAGGGACTATCTTGAAGGTCTGGTATCTACACAGAGGGACTATCTTGAAGGTCTGGTATCTACACAGAGGGACTATCTTGAAGGAGTGGTATCTACACAGAGGGACTATCTTGAAGGTCTGGTATCTACACAGAGGGACTATCTTGAAGGAGTGGTATCTACACAGAGGGACTATCTTGAAGGTCTGGTATCTACACAGAGGGACTATCTTGAAGGTCTGGTATCTACACAGAGGGACTATCTTGAAGGTCTGGTATCTACACAGAGGGACTATCTTGAAGGTCTGGTATCTACACAGAGGGACTATCTTGAAGGTCTGGTATCTACACAGAGGGACTATCTTGAAGGTCTGGTATCTACACAGAGGGACTATCTTGAAGGTCTGGTATCTACACAGAGGGACTATCTTGAAGGTCTGGTATCTACACAGAGGGACTATCTTGAAGGTCTGGTATCTACACAGAAGGACTATCTTGAAGGTCTGGTATCTGCACAGAGGGACTATCTTGAAGGTCTGGTATCTACACAGAGGGACTATCTTGAAGGTCTGGTATCTACACAGAGGGACTATCTTGAAGGTCTGGTATCTACACAGAGGGACTATCTTGAAGGTCTGGTATCTACACAGAGGGACTATCTTGAAGGTCTGGTATCTACACAGAGGGACTATCTTGAAGGTCTGGTATCTACACAGAGGGACTATCTTGAAGGTCTGGTATCTACACAGAGGGACTATCTTGAAGGTCTGGTATCTGCACAGAGGGACTATCTTGAAGGTCTGGTATCTACACAGAGGGACTATCTTAAAGGTCTCTGGTACAGAGGGACTATCTTGAAGGTCTGGTATCTACACAGAGGGACTATCTTGAAGGTCTGGTATCTACACAGAGGGACTATCTTGCCAGAGTCAGCAGCATAAAGCAAACTAAATCATATGAGTCAAATGAGCACAGATATTTTTTTTGTCACTCTTTGGTATGAGCTGGTGTCATCTCTGAAGAAAGGCTATGTTGTATAGTGGAGACTAGTCTAGGCCTAGTTCCTTTCCTGCGTGTGTGTTTGGACCACCGGTCACAGATGCAATGTCGGACGTGCTGGTAAAAAAAGCGTAGGACAACTGCTTCTTAGTGCATAAAATGCCAGGGCCCTCATTCATCAACGTGACTTACGCACAGATATGTGCTTAACCTGTGCGTACGACCATTTCTAAGCAAAGTGTGGGATTCATCAATTTCAACTTGAACTTGACTTCGTGCTTATGTGTACGCACAGCTCTGAGCATGCTTAGCTGACGCCCAGTGGTAGAATATCGTTACTACGGCATATGCGCTGCTCAGTTCATGCATTAGTTTCAACGCGGAAATAAGCTTCCATGCATTAGTTTCAACACTGGCGTGTTCAACTTCTGTATGACCCGTAATTCATTATAGTTCATTGTAAAATAGCGACAGTAGTGTAATTATAACGGGCTCACACGCGAACAAGAGGTTGGCCTGCTTGTTTGGCACGGGGGGGCAGACGCAGAACACCAACCTCCAAACACGATTAAATATTGTTTCAAATAAAAAGCGAATAATTTTGTGTGTCATGTTTCCAAATAAGATTGGTCACGAAATGCTTTCTACTTCAATTTGTTGGTTAGAATAGATGACCTCCGTTGAAACTTCACTGAGACTAACAGTCTATTTGTGAGCTCCCGCACAGATGTAATAATAATAATAATAATAATAATAATAATAATAATAATAATAATAATAATAATAATAATAATAATAATAATAATAATAATAATAACAATAATAATAATAATAATAATAATAATAATAATAATAATAATAATAATAATAATAATAATAATAATAATAATAATAATAGCTTCATTTTATATAGCGCCTTTCAAGAGACCCAAGGTCGCTTTACATAGATAGGGGGGGATAACAAAGTAACAAACATAGTGGACAGACACAACATATAAATATGATGATGGAATTCATTCAAGTCCTCTCCACCCTCGGGTCTTTGCCACCGGCACGGTCCATTGTGATATTGGAGATGGATCGAGCAATAGACTGTTACTGTAGCTGTCAAAGCTCCATCACAAATGCAGTTATGTGAATAGAAAGGGATTCCACTCAGTCAATGTTGCGATGCGCATTTGCCTGATACATGTTGTTGCTGCATGCCGGGAGGAAAGGCATGCTGCATGTTTTCAATTCATTAAATAAAACGGATACTTTTTGCAAGGGTTTACTGACTGTCATACAAATAATCAACCAACTACATACTGTAACTTTTCAGTGCACGTTCTTATTTACATTGTGACAACAGCCTTGTGAGTTCCCGCAGTGACCCGCACACAGACATGATGGAATTCAAGTTAAAGTTTGTATTGATCACATATAGGCAGGCTACACATGGCGTATCCGTATAGGCTACATCATACATGGCAGTGAGATTCATTGTTCTTGTATATGCTCTCGTATTATTGTTTATATAGGCTACTGTGGTATAATATCTAATGTTCTCATGTAAATATAGTCCCCTCCCCTATATCCCCTTACCTGTGCCCCCCCCCCTCTCTGTGGAATAAGACACTCCCCTCCCCTGTGTCCCCATTACCTGTACCCCCCCCCCCATCTGACCTATCAAATGGGACCACACCCCCCCCCTGTTAACTATATAGATCTCCTCCCGAGATCTATCCAGGGCTTCTTACCTGGGTAATTAAGCTGATCACCTGGGGGGAAGCCCTCAGCCATTCTCTCTATGTATTCTATCTGTTTGGTTAATAAACCTTTGTTATTATCCAATCCTCGGTTGACTGAGAACATTCTTCTTCAGGATATCCACAAATATCCCACAATTAATATGTGCCCGAGATGAAAGATTAATGATGAAAACAACTTTACTTACAATCTCCTCCTTCTATTCTCTGTTTATAACCAATAACATGCATGACTATTCTTTAGACTATTCTTTTAACAACTAATACATTTCCATGACTGCAAATTATCAACCACCAAAATTG
>NW_028172616.1:0-19950 GCF_963971535.1 Notolepis coatsorum
ACATGCCTCCTCTGTCGGTCTGGGGAGGGTGTAGACTACCACATGCCTTCTCTGTCGGTCTGGGGAGGGTGTAGACTACCACATGCCTTCTCTGTTGGTCTGGGGAGGGTGTAGACTACCACATGCCTTCTCTGTCGGTCTGGGGAGGGTGCAGACTACCACATGCCTTCGCTGTCGGTCTGGGGAGGGTGCAGACTACCACATGCCTCTTCTGTCGGAATTGAACCCAGGTCTCTGCAGTGGTAGGCGAGGTTGTAAGATTTAGTTGACTTCAAATCTGTTCAATTGAGTTTCTCCACATGCAATCATGCAGAAGGATCTCTTTTTGTTCATCAGTTGCCAATTCTCTTGAAAATAAGCTGTTCATTGTGAGAAAATGATGATTAACTAAAAAAGGCCTCTCTCTCTCTGTCTGTCCTCTCTCTCTGTCTCTGTGTCTCTGTGTCTCTGTGTCTCTCTCTCTCTCTCTCTCTCTCTCTCTCTCTCTCTCTCTCTCTCACTCTCTCTCTCTCTCTCCCCCTCAGGGTTCCAACATCACAGACACGTGCACGGAGATGTTGATGCATGGCGTCCTGCTGAAGATCTCGGCTGGAAATATCCAGGAGAGGATTTTCTTCCTGTTGGACAACCTCCTGGTCTACTGCAAGAAGAAAAACAGGTGTCTATACCCTGTGCCTACAGAACATCTATTCATAAAGCCACAGATGATTTACATGAAGGGGAAAAGGACATGATGAATAACAGGAATTAAATTCAAATTGCTTTATGTATTCAAATTGCTTTATGTATTTATTTTAGACCCTGTGTGCATAATGGCTTGTTTACATACATTTCTCTACTCTGAGTCCAAGCCGAGAGTTGTGCAGAACAGTAGTACTAGTTTCCATCAATAATTCATTGCGCTTACTTTGATCCTTGACTTTTATTTTTAAAGTTCCTCTCCACTCAAAAAACTAAAAAAATGTCCAGGTGTTAGCAGCTCTCTCTGAGAGGACTCAGAGAGTGGAATAGCCAAATCATCCGGTACAACAGTTCTGAAAAATCTGAAAGCGGAGGTGATGATGATATAATGATATTGAGCTGTTGGGTTGTTGTTCCTCTTTTCCATCCAGGCGTTTAAAAAACAGCAAGGCTGCCACCGAGGGCCCTCGCTACCTGTTCAGAGGACGCATCAACACGGAGGTGATGGAGGTAGAGAACGTGGATGATGGCACAGGTGAGCGATCCTATAAATATTTAAAGAAATATAGATACTATATCTTTCACTCACTCTCTCTCTCTCTCTCTCTCTCTCTCTCTCTCTCTCTCTCTCTCTCTCTCTCATTCTCTCTCTTTGTTGTTTCACGTCTTTATTCAGCACCAGTGAGATATTTCTCAGTCTTGACAGCAGGTTCGAAAAATACGTCTTAATATCCCTCGCAGACGGGATGAAAACGAGTCCCGAGCCTTGAGTTGTTTCTGCCGCTGCTGCTGAATTGCTGGTACCTGTGTGAACTCTGCTCACTGTGTGTCTTGGCTTTGCATAGTCTCTTATTATCATTTATATTAATATCGGTGAGAGATGAGTGGTTTGGGTCAGGATAGAGAGAGAGAGAGAGAGAGAGAGAGAGAGAGAGAGAGAGAGAGAGAGAGAGAGAGAGAGAGAGAGAGAGAGAGAGAGAGAGAGAGGGAGAGGGAGGGGGAGAGGAAGAGGGAGGGAGAGAGGGAGAGAGGGAGAGGGAGAGTTGAAGCAACTCCATGGGTGTTCTGCGCTCTGCGGAATGAGAGATCTCAATCTGAAACAGGAGTATTTTTTTGCCTGGATTCCAGCAGAAGGAAAGCACTGAGTCCTTTTTCCCCCAGGTGCACACACCCATCTCTGGGGTTGTTTCCCCAGGCCCACACACCCATGTCTGGGGTTGTTTCCCCAGGTGCACACACCCATCTCTGGGGTTGTTTCCCCCAGGCCCACACACCCATGTCTGGGGTTGTTTCCCCAGGCCCACACACCCATGTCTGGGGTTGTTTCCCCAGGCGCACACACCCATGTCTGGGGTTGTTTCCCCAGGCGCACACACCCATGTCTGGGGTTGTTTCCCCAGGCCCACACACCCATCTCTGGGGTTGTTTCCCCAGGCGCACACACCCATGTCTGGGGTTGTTTCCCCAGGCGCACACACCCATGTCTGGGGTTGTTTCCCCAGGCGCACACACCCATCTCTGGGGTTGTTTCCCCCAGGCGCACACACCCATCTCTGGGGTTGTTTCCCCCAGGCGCACACACCCATCTCTGGGGTTGTTTCCCCCAGGCCCACACACCCATGTCTGGGGTTGTTTTCCCAGGCAATGGTGGGGGGGACACATTTGGGGGCGTGGTCAGTGGCGGAGGGTGGCTGTTGCGTATAGTTGTAAGGTCGCGGGGGTGGGGGGGAGGGGGGGTGAAGGGATTAAAAAAAATTCAGTTGTGCAAGTACATTTTGGTGAGTTGTTTCTATATACAATTCACTTATGACAAGTCATAACGCTGTGCGAGTCTCGGAACGTGAGAGAGAGAGAGAGATATCGCGCTATTTATTATCTACAATGTATAAAACAACTATAAAAAAACAACAGGCTAGAGGCTTTTAAATACAACGAGGTCATAGACAGATATTTCACAGACACCAAGCAATGCTGTTGCATTTCATGGCAATCAGTATCACACAGACCATCGTTCCCAGTTTCACACCAAACTTTGAGGGGAGGGGTGCTATGTATTTGAGCGCACCTGACGACATGGCTGTTGTTATGCAAAGACAGCTGTGGTCGGTACTTAGCGAGTGCACACAAAAATGCGACTCGTCCCTCGCCGGGTGCTCACCTGGCTACCTTTCTTTGCATGACACTGGCTCAGGTCATCAGAGACCTGAGCTCAGAGATGGAACAAGCAGCCGTTTTCCTTGTGGTCCAAGTGCCGCGTTGCGTCACCGTTTATTACGCCCCTGCGCACACGCCCATGTCTGGGGTTGTTTCCCCAGGCCCACACAGGCCCTGCTGGTCTCTGACAAGAACAAGTTACAGGTTGAAAAAGCCCTCAGCTCGGAACTAGGCAAAATCTGCATATGGCTCGCCGACAACAAACTATCATTACACATGGGCAAAACAGAGTCCATTCTCTTCGGTTCAAATAACAAACTCAGCAAGACCGACGGCTTCTCGGTTACAGTGGGTGACAATATTATCACAAGGAAAGATGAAATTACCTACCTGGGTTCCATCCTAGAGGCTAATCTTTCCTGTGACAAAATGGCATCCAATGTAATAAAAAAAAGTCAACCAACGAACGGGATTCTTGTACCGGATCTCCTCTCTGGTAAACAAGAATACCCTGAAGACTCTAGCAGGAGCACTCATTCAAGGGTACTACGACTATGCTTGCACCTCATGGTACCAAAGCACCTCAAAGGCACTAAAAAACAAATTACAAACATCTCAAAACAAGCTAGTCAGACTACTACTTGACCTGACTCCTAGAACCCACCTCACCCCTGCCCACTTTGACAACCTAGGATGGCTTAGAGTAGACGACAGAGTACAGCAACTTGCAATGGGCCTGGTCTACAAGATACACTACGCGACCAAGGTACCCATGTACATGTCAAAATATTTCCCAAAGGTCAGTGAATACCACGATCACAACACCAGAGGGAGCTCCACAAATCATGTAAAACCCAGATTTGGCTCAAACAAGGGACTAAACACGTTTCGCAATTATGCCACATCAATGTGGAACGCCCTACCTAAAGCTGTAAAGGAATGTGAATCACTACCCACCTTCAAAAACACTCTCAAAAAACACCTACGTGAGACTGCAATTCGAAACTGGCCCCTACAAATGTCCTAACCTAGTTGTACAGTAAATGACCAAGTAAGGCTTTGTCAGTATTCCAATGTACAGTGTAAAATGTGTGTGTGTCCCCTTCCCAACCCCCCCCCCCCCCCCCCCCCCCCCACCTCCAATGTACAGCCCTCACCCAACCCCACCCCACCCAACCAACCTCCTCCAATGTACAGTTTCTATGCCAAATGTATATACACTCCTTTTCTGGACACTTTTGTATCACAAACAGTACTGTATTTGCAAATCTGATATGTCATAAATGTATAGATGTAGCAGTACTGTCTATCTGTATGTCATGTATGTCATATATGTTATGATGAATTGAAAATGGGGGACCCTGATGTAAACAAGACGAAAGTCTTTCTCTGGTCTGCATCCCCTTAATAATTGTATGTATTGAGCTGTACTGTACTGTACCCATTCTGCAATCTGTTAATAAACTTTTCAATCAATCAATCAAACACACCCATCTCTGGGGTTGTTTCCCCAGGCCCACACACCCATCTCTGGGGTTGTTTCCCCAGGCCCACACACCCATGTCTGGGGTTGTTTCCCCAGGCGCACACACCCATGTCTGGGGTTGTTTCCCCAGGCCCACACACCCATCTCTGGGGTTGTTTCCCCAGGCCCACACACCCATGTCTGGGGTTGTTTCCCCAGGCGCACACACCCATGTCTGGGGTTGTTTCCCCAGGCCCACACACCCATGTCTGGGGTTGTTTCCCCAGGCGCACACACCCATGTCTGGGGTTGTACAATAAATGCCCGCGAAGCGCACCAAATAAAACCCTGTAAAGAACATTGTGTTGGAGATCATGGTTTGAACTGATTATAAACATTCTTGAAGAGTTTGTTGTTTTGTTGTGTCCTCAGAGGGAAACTGCCGCGGTCCAGAGGGGACCCTTAGAGATGGAAGTAGATCAGACATACTGAACACATTATACTTACCTCCTATCTGTACAGTATATACAGTATGTACACTGTTACACTTTGATGAGGATGAAAAATGTAAAACTGGACTTCAAGAAGTAGTAGTATTAGTAGTATTTGTAGCACACATTGTCATACAGCGAACACACACATGTGAGATGGGCAACACAGACTGTAGGAACACGCACACACACACACATGCATTCATTTTTTTATTACGTTTTTGGGGTTGCAGATGTAATTGTCCTCTCGGCGCTTGACCCATTCCGTCATCCTTCCCCCCCCAAGGGCAGCCGGGAGCAGACACGGGGGCTGCAGGGTGGGGCCGCGCCCTGTCCGTCTCCGTCAGGGACACGACAGCGTTAGCGATCTGTTCTGGATGTTTTTCCATTGGGTTTATCCATTTTTCTGGAGCACGGGGAGACCATGCAAACTCCACACAGAAAGGCCCGGGAGATACCCCCCACCTTGGGTACCTGGCACCGAACCCAGGGCCTTCTAGCTGTGAGGCGACAGTGTTAACCACTGCACCACTGTGCTGCCTTGATGATGATGATGATGATGATGATGATGATTGTAACTGAGGGGTACAATTCCCTGACTGTATTGATAAGTATGGTATCATTAAACCACTACCGCTTTATGTACTTTAACTACTGGCCACACAGTACATGATATAGATATGATGAACACTTTCCCACCATGAAACCAAGTCCACACAAATGTATAAATCGAATATTTAATATATAGCAAAGGGTATATACAACGTTCACTTAATGACATTTATGATTTGAATGCACTTGTAAGGCAAATTAGTATTCGTAGGCAAATCAACATTGAATGTCCAATCTCTGGTTACGCAGGAAGCAAGTATACAACCTGGTTCTTTAGGGAACTATAGCGATGGTACTTAATAATTATAGCTGGATACATTAAAGGGGGTCCCGCTGGTTGTAAGTCAGTAGGGGGGGGGGGGTTAGGAGAGCCGCCGGCGATATCCCATCTGGCCAACGATTTCTTGGGAGAATTCAGAGTGCTGAACACGGTGCCCACAGAACCTTGGTCCACAGATGAATACAGTTGGGCCCTCTTGTAGACGGTAGCTGCCGGTCCACAACGAAGAGACGTGAGGCGACCTCACTCGGGGTAGAGCGCCGTCTCACCTGGACTCCTCTCGGGGGGTAGTTCCAACACTCACCAGTGTTGGCTGTTATCCATGGCATAAATCAAAGCACCCAAAGCAAGTAGATAATCCAAGCCGTGTAGGGCTCGCCGTCGTCCGGGTAAGGTAATCCAATGTGCAGGTCCACTCGTCCTAGCCCAGAACTCCTCGGATGAAAGCACCACACGTGGTCTGCCCAGCCTGGTTAAGACTCTAGATAACGCGAGGAAACGATGGGGGTACTGCTCACTTTATAACTCTAACCGAACGATGCACCATACATAATAGACTATTATTAACTTAATAGAAATACGTCCTACTCGACGGTATAGTGCCAAACTATGACAATTCAACTATTAATCCACACGATGTCTCAATGCCATTCTGAGGCCAAGTTGACCATACTGCACCACACGTGTATCGTGGGTGAGGCTTAACGTCTTGCCACTAGGTTGGAGGGTAAGAACTAAGGGCTAAGGGACTAAAAAGAAGGTTCTACTTTACTTGCGCCATATATATATGCGCTGTGAACAAATAGTACCATTCGTATTTCGCCAGACGTATTCCTACGCGGAACCGGGCTAGTAACGACATGTTCGTCGGCACGATTGAACTTGAACCAAGGGGCTTGGCTGCTGGCGCCAAGTTCTTGTCCAATGAGAGAATGAAACTATTATGGGCTGTTAGTAGACTAAAGGGATATTCCGTGTATATGTACAAGGAATATACAAGGGATATCAAACGATATACAAATACTATTAAATATATATCCATAAATAAATATATATATTCGGTTTAATCTGATCCTTCACAACAGCCGCCCCCTAATTAGTCCCACCTAATTAGCTAAGCAGAGACAGATTAACCGCACTGTCTACCACTCAAGGGTCAGTCAACTCACAAAGTCGTGGGGTCATGGTCGTCATCGATAGTGTCTGGGAGTCTGGGCAGTTCTATTAGCCTCGCCACGGGTTGTGTGTAAGTTTGCCCTTGGACGAGCACCTCAGCTGCTCGGACCTTGCCATCGGCACCGGTGATCACTTTGCTTACGCGGCCAGCCGGCCACATAGCTCTGGGTAGTGACTGGTCGATAATCATGACGACTGTTCCTTCTGTCAAATTGTCTCTCTCTTTTACCCACTTCTGGCGGGTCTGTAGAGACGGTAGGTAGTGGAGTAGAAAGCTGTTCCAAAACTTGTCAGCTAGTACTTGACTGTACCTCCACATTCTTCGGCCGTTCGCTTCTTCAGGCCTGTACATGGTCTGGGGTAGCGCGGGGTCCAGCCGCCCCATCAAGAGTGTGTTGGGGGTGACTGGGTCGACATCTGCTATATCACTGGAGACGTAGCCGAGGGGCTTGGAGTTCAATACTCCCTCGATCTCCGTGAGGACTGTCATTAAGACTTCTTCCGCTACAGTCTGGGCCCCAAGCACGGCGTACAGGGCTGTCTTTATAGAACGTACTTCTCGTTCCCAGGTTCCACCGAAGTGGGGTGCGTTCGGGGGATTAAACTGGAAGTCAATCTGGGATGGAGCGAGGTGGGTCTTAAGTTCTGGGCCCATAGCTTGGAAGCTCTCTCTCAGCTCTCTTTCTCCGCCTTTGAAGTTTGTCCCGTGATCAGACAACAATGTAGACGGTTTTCCTTTCCGTGATGTGAATCTTCGGAAGGCCATAAGGAATGAGTCTGTGCTCATGGTTGGAAGGAGTTCGATATGTATCGCTCTGGTGGTCATGCATTTGAATACAATACCCCACCGCTTCTCGGTTCCTCTTCCTTTCTTTATATACAACGGGCCAAAACAGTCCATGCCTGTGGAGTGGAATGGCTTGTCGCCGAGTCGGAGGCGACAGGGAGGTAGGTCAGCCATCCGGGGTATGCTGGGCTGCGCGCGCCACTTTGGGCAGTCTAGACAGGTTCGCTGGAAGCGTCGCACTGCTTCTCTTCCTTGAAGTATCCAATAGCGACGTCTGATCTCCGCGAAGACTCTCTCTGCTCCTGCGTGGTGTACATCCTCGTCGTATTTCTTTATGATCAGCTCTGTGACCTTGTGTCGGCTGTTCAAGACTATCGGGTACTTAACGTCATCCGGTAGATTGGGGGCCCTCCGCAGACGACCACCCACTCTGATGAGATTATGGGCGTCGCTCTCGGGTGCCAGGTGGAGCAATCTGCTGTCTGATGGGACGGGCTTTCCTCCCTGTAGACAGTCTAGCTCGTCGGGGAACGAGTCTCTCTGGGCTCGTTGTAGTAGAAGAAGTTCTGCTTCTTCGTAGTCAGCTGCTGAAATGTCGGCAGTGGGCTGAATCTCTGGGTGGTGCCACAGGAATGTCTTTAGCTGCGCACTCTGTAGGGTAATGCAATCATCTATGTTGGGGTCTGTGGAGGCGACTGTGCTCAGTCCACAGAACATAGGTTTCTTGTTCTCAGCCTCCTCTTTACTCGCTTCCCGTGGGGTGGGCGTAGGCCACTCTTCTTCCGGGAGCTTGAGGAACTCTGGTCCGTCACTGTAGATGTTGCGACGGGTGAGGTCATCTAGGGACATTCCCCGGGTGATGACGTCAGCTGGGTTGTGTTTGGTGTCCACATACCGCCAGCTCGCTGTTTCTGTTAACTCTTGAATCTCGGTGACTCTGACTCCCACGAAGACTTTGTATCTGCATGAATCAGACTTGATCCATGTGAGTACTGTCGTGGAATCTGACCACAAGATTGTTCTGTGCACCGGAATGGTGAGTTCACGTTGGATTAACGTGGCTAGATGCGCTCCTGCTAGGGCTGCGCAGAGCTCTAGACGCGGGATAGATTGTTGCTTTCGTGGGGCTATTCTTGAGCGAGCCAGGATGAAAGCGGTGTGTATCTCTCCTCCCTTCTCTTGGGCACGCAAGTAGGCCACTGATCCATAGGCTACTTCAGAGGCGTCGCTGAAGACGTGTAGATCCATCTTGCATGTCTCTGGCCTCACTGTGGGTGGGAAGTAGCTGCGGCGTATATTGACGCCTGGGAGTGAGCGGAGCTCCGTCTCCCACTCTCTCCATGTGGAGGCAAGGGGTGCGGGTATTGGGTCGTCCCAGCCCTGGTCCTTGTCCCATAGTGCTCGTACAATCATCTTTGCCCTGGTGGTGTAAGGTAGAATACATCCCAACGGGTCATATTGTCTGGCGAGTGTTCTGTACACACTCCGTCTGGTGGTCGGTATCGCCGTCGACCTTCCCTGCTCCGTGGTCAGGGGTTTGTGTCTATAGTGGAGCGAGTCTGTTTTGAAGCGCCAGACTAATCCTAGTGTCATTTCTTGGGCTTCTCCTGGGATGGTCGCCATCCAGGTCTCGCTGCTGGCAGCCTTGTCCGCGGGGGAGAGGCTGCGCAATACGTGCGGGTCACTGCTGGCCCACTGCCTGAGATCAAAGCCGCCTTTGATCAGGGAGGCGCGTAGCTTGAGTAGGAGAGCCTCGGCTTCTTCTTGAGTCGAAACGCTTTGTAAACAGTTGTCCACGTAGAAACTGTTCTTCACACTGTGTCGGACCTCTTCATCTGCTGCTGGGTCCTCTGCGACGTGTTTCTGTAATATTGCATACTTGTGGCGTTCATCAGCGACATCCACCATCATTGTCTCTAAGCACATCCGGAGCTCCGTGTACTGTGCTCGATTCTCATGGGTGAAGTCTGGGATGGTCGGTGTGGCAATGTATGATGCCGTGGATGGCTGATACATCGGCGAGCGTTGGGGGAGAGGCCTCCTAGGCGAGTCTCCTCTTGCGCCTCTCTGTGGGCTGGTACCGGCAGGGTACCATGGCCCGCTGGTCCAGGTGCTATTCCTCGGGGCTGGTCGTGCGTCATGCTCACCCGTGAATAGAGTCGGGGGTCTGTAGCGCAGCGCCGCGGGGGTATAGCCTGGGCTGTACTGGACCTCCTGGTCCGGTGGAGTACTGTGCTGTCGTCGGGCTTGGTTCTCCTCCTCTCCCTCTTCTTCTTCTATCAGGTCCTCTAGATCCTGTAGTCGTTTATTTAGCTTCTCCGCAGTGTATGCTGCTCCTTCCTTGTAGCTGGGTCTCGCTTGGACCGGTCTGGGAAGGGGGTCTGCGGGGGGTATAGGCTTGGTCTGTTGGTCAAGTTCAGGGTCGCTTGCTCGGTTAGGGGATGCTGCCCTTGACTGTTGTCTCGACGAGTTCCTTGAACCCCTGGCGGAGGGAGAGGGTGTTGCCTTGGTGATCAGCTGCTCCATTAGCTGCGCTTGTAACTTGTCGCGCTCGGCTTGTAGTCTGTCGCGCTCGCCCTGTAGTCTGTCGCGCTCGGTTTCGCGCTGGATGAGAGCGAGGTCGCGCTCTGTTTCTCTTTGGGCACCGGCAGCGGCACGCTGGGTGTCTGCTCGGTCTCTTGCCATATTCTCTTCCGTCTGAAGGCGTCTCATCTCCAGGCGTATGCGCTCTTCTTCGCTCCGTTGCTGTGTCTGGAGTCGATCGCGTTCACCCTGAAGTCGATCGCGTTCACCCTGGAGTCGATCGCGTTCGGTAGAGGCTGTCAGGCTGACGAGGAACGCCTGTGATAGCATCCTCTCCGCTTCGCTGGGGGAAGACGGTTGTAGAGGTGAGCCGCTCCTGGCTGTACTCGTTGGGGAGTCCTGGAGCTCTATCTCCTCGGCGCTCTCCTCATCTTGTTCCGTGCAGAGTTCTCTCTCTGTAGGGTTGTCTTCCTCCCGGGGCTGGTCGGGGACTACTTCTTCGGTATTGGCGGGGGGTAAAGGCATGTCAGCTCCCTCCTGGTCCCCACCGTGAGCTTGGTCAGTTACATTAGAACCCACTAGGGCCTCTGTGGTCGGGGTAACCTGGTCGTTAAGGTCAGACATAATTTTACTTTCTACTTTTACCGCGTTTACCGTTTGTAGAAGGCTAGGTAGTTGACTGACAGCGTAATCCTCTAAGTACTGAGGTGTCTGTCGTCTGCGCCGCGGGCGTTCTACGTTAGGAGGACCGTTTCGTGGAGTGTTCATCATAGGCCATTTCAATATTAATAACACTATATTAATATTACACTAGTTACCCTCCGGCTCGAAGGACCAATTGTAACTGAGGGGTACAATTCCCTGACTGTATTGATAAGTATGGTATCATTAAACCACTACCGCTTTATGTACTTTAACTACTGGCCACACAGTACATGATATAGATATGATGAACACTTTCCCACCATGAAACCAAGTCCACACAAATGTATAAATCGAATATTTAATATATAGCAAAGGGTATATACAACGTTCACTTAATGACATTTATGATTTGAATGCACTTGTAAGGCAAATGAGTATTCGTAGGCAAATCAACATTGAATGTCCAATCTCTGGTTACGCAGGAAGCAAGTATACATCCTGGTTCTTTAGGGAACTATAGCGATGGTACTTAATAATTATAGCTGGATACACTAAAGGGGGTCCCGCTGGTTGTAAGTCAGTAGGGGGGGGGGGTTAGGAGAGCCGCCGGCGATATCCCATCTGGCCAACGATTTCTTGGGAGAATTCAGAGTGCTGAACACGGTGCCCACAGAACCTTGGTCCACAGATGAATACAGTTGGGCCCTCTTGTAGACGGTAGCTGCCGGTCCACAACGAAGAGACGTGAGGCGACCTCACTCGGGGTAGAGCGCCGTCTCACCTGGACTCCTCTCGGGGGGTAGTTCCAACACTCACCAGTGTTGGCTGTTATCCATGGCATAAATCAAAGCACCCAAAGCAAGTAGATAATCCAAGCCGTGTAGGGCTCGCCGTCGTCCGGGTAAGGTAATCCAATGTGCAGGTCCACTCGTCCTAGCCCAGAACTCCTCGGATGAAAGCACCACACGTGGTCTGCCCAGCCTGGTTAAGACTCTAGATAACGCGAGGAAACGATGGGGGTACTGCTCACTTTATAACTCTAACCGAACGATGCACCATACATAATAGACTATTATTAACTTAATAGAAATACGTCCTACTCGACGGTATATTGCCAAACTATGACAATTCAACTATTAATCCACACAATGTCTCAATGCCATTCTGAGGCCAAGTTGACCATACTGCACCACACGTGTATCGTGGGTGAGGCTTAACGTCTTGCCACTAGGTTGGAGGGTAAGAACTAAGGGCTAAGGGACTAAAAAGAAGGTTCTACTTTACTTGCGCCATATATATATGCGCTGTGAACAAATAGTACCATTCGTATTTCGCCAGACGTATTCCTACGCGGAACCGGGCTAGTAACGACATGTTCGTCGGCACGATTGAACTTGAACCAAGGGGCTTGGCTGCTGGCGCCAAGTTCTTGTCCAATGAGAGAATGAAACTATTATGGGCTGTTAGTAGACTAAAGGGATATTCCGTGTATATGTACAAGGAATATACAAGGGATATCAAACGATATACAAATACTATTAAATATATATCCATAAATAAATATATATATTCGGTTTAATCTGATCCTTCACAACAATGATGATGATGATGAAGAGACCAATACATCTCAATCAATCAATCAATCAATCAATCAACCTTCAGCCCTATGTCCTACACGTCTACAGGGTGATTTGTCATTCTTAACACCTCTCTTTTGCCCGAGGCGGAGGTTGAATCGATAGCAGCCATAGCCTTCGTGGGGAGTGTTCTGACGGCTCTGTGCTAAATGATGCTGATGGATGCTTCTCTCTCATTACCTCCGTCCACTCGTTTATCTCATTAGAGGAGAGGAGTGATGCTCGACGACACAGCAGCGCCACCACAGCTCCGTCTGGCTGATAGAGGCGGGCAGGTTCCTTACAAACACACTGACGCTATATACTATATATAGGGCATAATGTGTGCTGGGGGAGAGTGTGCTGTGCTGTCTTTTCTTCCATAATACTGTAGTAGTAATAATAATACTATTTGTACACTTCTCACAATCTTCCTGGACACTTTACACTTTACATTTGTATGTTTACAGTTATTACTGTACATTTTACTGTATATTTCTGTATATTTTTTGGCTGTATAGTTTATATTTAAGGTTTTAGAATGTATATACATACCAGAATCCCGGACCGTATTTTATTTTATTCATATTTTCTTATATTATTATATTCGTATTCTTATTTGAGTCCTATTGACTACCTAAATGTTTATTGTTCAATGTGAGCGATCTGTAGATTATTAATAAAGGATTTCTATTCTATTCTAGTATATTCTACTCTAATAATAAATGTAATTTATATAGTGCTCAAAGTTGCTTTACACTAAGGGGCGGTGGTCGTGAGACAAACAACAGACAGTGTTATAACACAAACACAAGGATGGATGGGGGAGAGATGGGTCTTGAGGCAGGATTGGAAAACTGCAAAGGACTCTTGAGTCTCTCTGAGCTCTGCTCTGTTCTGTTCTGCTCTGTTCTGCTCTGTTCTGTTCTGCTCTGTTCTGCTCTGTTCTGTTCTGCTCTGTTCTGTTCTGCTCTGTTCTGCTCTGTTCTGTTCTGCTCTGTTCTGCTCTGTTCTGTTCTGCTCTGTTCTGTTCTGCTCTGTTCTGCTCTGTTCTGTTCTGTTCTGCTCTGTTCTGCTCTGCTCTGTTCTGTTCTGCTCTGTTCTGCTCTGTTCTGCTGTGTTCTGTTCTGTTCTGCTCTGTTCTGCTCTGTTCTGTTCTGCTCTGCTCTGTTCTGCTCTGTTCTGTTCTGCTCTGTTCTGTTCTGTTCTGTTCTGCTCTGTTCTGTTCTGCTCTGTTCTGCTCTGTTCTGTTCTGTTCTGCTCTGTTCTGCTCAGTTCTGTTCTGCTCTGTTCTGCTCTGTTCTATTCTGCTCTGTTCTGCTCTGTTCTGTCCTGCTCTGTTCTGTTCTGCTCTGTTCTGTTCTGTTCTGCTCTGTTCTGCACTGTTCTGTTCTGCTCTGCTCTGTTCTGCTCTGTTCTGTTCTGTTCTGCTCTGTTCTGCTCTGTTCTGTTCTGATCTGCTCTGTTCTGCTCTGTTCTGTTCTGCTCTGTTCTGCTCTGCTCTGTTCTGTTCTGTTCTGCTCTGTTCTGTTCTGCTCTGTTCTGTTCTGCTCTGTTCTGCTCTGCTCTGCTCTGTTTTGTTCTGCTCTGCTCTGCTCTGTTCTGTTCTGTTCTGTTCTGTTCTGTTCTGTTCTGCTCTGTTCTGTTCTGTATCGTATCGCTCTCGCTCGGCATCGCTCTCTGCACTATCTCGCATATGTGCATGCGCACTGAATAAAGACCACAATGTACCTTTAATCCCAATATTCGTCTGACCACACCCCTATCAGCTTACCCATATAAGCAGGGGTGGGGCCACCCACTCGCCTCCTTCTCGCTTTCACCACAAGGAAGAAGTGCCTCGGTAGATCCCCACACTTGACACCATGTTGGAAAGGATTAGGAACAGCTTTGGGAAACAAGGATACGTTGACATCATATCTTTATTTTCTCTCTCACTATTTTCGAGAAAATACGGCGATATTGTCTTCGTACTGGAGTGTCTGGAAGATGTTGATCATTCTAAAAATCCTCCACCGGTTTTCGTATTGGGAGCACGCCGCTGCATGCTTCTCAACTGCAGTTCCTTGCTGTGTTTGTTGGGGTGAAACCTGTCAGGCCACAGCTGAACTGTCGGACATGCCGCTGTTGTGAGAAGCGGTGCGTTCCAGGTTGGGTGAGTAGTGTTTTGCTGGCAGGCTCCACTTGTCTGTTAGTGCTATGGGGGCTACTTGACAATGTTTATGGAAACCGGCCCCAGGCTAGGGTCCTTTGTTCAGCCACCTAGGCGACAGAAGGCCTTGGTCTGAAGACCATTATAGTTTTAACTAGTGGGCCGCGACCATTAACACTGGTGATCCCTGTGTGTTCTGGACGAGTGGATTCTCTCTGTCACCGTGTTAAGGCCCCATCTTTCATATCCAAATGAGAGTATTCCTTCACGAGGGGATATGTGCATGGATGTGCGATAGCGGCAGATCCATGTTCAAGTCAGCTACACAGGCCAGTTTGGTATTGTGCTGATTCCGTCGGGTGTTGGTAAAATCACCGTTGTGAAGCGGTGTTGACATCTTGTTTTCTCTTTTCTCTTAAAAAGTGAGGAGAGGTTCAGAACGGCGGCCTGTCTGGGTGAGTGTTATGTCATTGTTTACATGTTCAGGTGATAGCTGCTTAGCTTACGGTTAGCCAGTCAGCTGTTAACTGCTGCGTTAGCCTGCTGGGATCGCTGCATGGCCTGTTTAGTGGGCCTACTGTTAGCCAGTCAGCTGTTAGCTGCGGTGCTAGCATGTCGTGATCGCTAGGTAACGTTAGCTTGCTGCTATAGGCCATGGCCTGGCGCGGGGTAGCTTTAGCTTCTCGCGCGCCGCCGTGAGTTCGCTTCTGGTCGCGTCTCGCGAGCAGGGGCAGTAGCGCCCGAACGGTTGGAGCGGCCGTTAGCTAGATGCTATTTTGTTGAACGTGCTTTGATTTTAACATGTTTTACACTCTTGACTACGACGTCATCCTTGACAGGGGATGTTTCGTCGACCCTGCCCTGAGCCAGGACGGCAAGGTTGCATCAACAAAGAGGACTGTAGTGCGGGTTGGGGCGGCGACGCTGCCCAGTTCGAACAACACAGGAGCGGCTGTGTTCCTACGGTGTCTGTGACTGCACTTCGCTGATCTACGTTCCGGGTAGGAACAGGTTTGACCAGACCTTATAACACGTTTTCTGGTTTTACTTTTCTAAATGTATTGTGAATAACGATGTTTTTCCCAAAACGTGTGTTGCTGCAATGCATTTGGGATACGGCGCGGGTTATGTGTGAGCTGTTTTTGTCACTGGCAGTTAGCTTCTCCGTGCAAATCGGGATGTAATGATCTGGTTGTTGTGTGAGAAACATCATGGTGTTTATATGTACCGTGTACTCACAACTAAGGTAACTAACCTATGAAGCTATGCTTGGTGACAAGTGAGTAAAAGAATGTTCTTTTCTCAGCCTGTGATGACAATGAACAGTGTGTTCACATATTAACAGGTTTTCCTGTTTTAACTGGCCGTATTGAGGGTAAAATAAGAGGATTGTGTTTCCCCCCGGTTCCCTGGGGACTTTTTCATCCTCCTATCAGACATGTTTGTGCACTAATTGTGTCTTTTGTGTGGTAGGGATGCGATGTAACTCTTAGCTTGATTGCTGAGGTTGTGCTAAAACTGCTGGAGAAACTTTATTTTCCTAAAAGAAAAATGGTTTGGTCGCTGTCGTGTGTGCTTAGCAAGGCCTGTGGCCGATACTAATCGAGAATGATGTATTCTCTCATTGTGAAAAACGGCGTTCCTCTGTTGAGTGTTTTTTGCCATTTTTTGTAGGTGATGATGGGTTGTGTGTGTCATGTGACCTACAACTGGGTTGGACTGGCCACAGAAGCACATGTGTATGTTGGACCGGGGCTCTTAGAGCTCTCTCTATTCTGTGTTTTTTCCTTAGTAAAAATCAGATAGCAGGTTAGCTCATGCGCTGTGTGGAGCTGTCAAACGCTTCATAGAGCTGACTATGACTGTGTCATATTCTCTTTTTGTCATTACATCGTATCATGGGTGTGGGGTCGTAAAGGGGTGAACTGGTAACCTTTCCTCTCCCCCTTGTTTCTGTCGGTCAGGGGTACACCCCCTGTCCTTCAAGGTTCCCGTCACGTGGCGGTTCGGCACGTTACGGGGGGGGGGGGGGGGGGGGGGGGGTAAGTTTCCTGGTCCCACGGCCTGGTATATTGGGCGTGTGCACCGCAGGAATTCCCCCGCCTTAGAGTACGTCACCGTGCGCGTCTCTGTTGGTAGGACTTCCGTGTGCTGTTCAGGTCCATGTGATGGATCTGTTTCAGGGGGGTGGTCAGGGCTCCTCCTCACCAAGCGCCTATTCGGGCCTTCTGTGAGTTCGGACTCCTTCTTCCATGGGAGGGAGCCTCCATCAGAGTACAGAGCCTTCCTCCTCAGATTGTCAAAGTGAGTGGACCCTCTAGAAGGGTCCTATTCTATTGTATATGTATTCGATTCAATTCGATTATTGAGTGTGTATGGGTTCAGTGCCTCTTCCCCGGAGAGCCCTAAAACCAATTTTTTACATGGCTCAAGGTGCAATATATTCTTTTCAATCTGTACAGCTCGCGTGGGAAGTCTCTCTGGGGATCCCCGTCTCCTTCCTATGGGAGGGTGGTGGGATGTAAAAATGTGAACATTTTTTACCCCGGCTGTGTAGACTGGGATACATACTGTTGATGCTTCCTTCTTTTCTATTCCAGAAGTGTTGGAGTTAGGGAGTGTCACACCCCTCTTGTCGTTCCCCTGGGCGCCTTGGGGATTCAATGACAGGTCTAAATAGCCTGTTCATTGATGGGGGTGTGTCCCGACGCACGTATAGTGCTAGCTCGCTGTAAACAGGCGATTGACTGGCACGCCTTGGTTGCTTGTGGTTGAAACAGCGTTTTTATAAAGCAACTGAGATGGGGGTTTTTCCTCTTCCGACGACCAAATCCCACGACCTGGGTTGGTTTTTCGACAGATTCTCGTTCATGTCTGGGGATGATGACGGGATGGATCTGAACATATGTAGAGGGGTCTCACGCCCTTGGGGTGGGCCACCAGGCGCGGTTCGCCCGAACGTCTGGGTGGCGCCTTCTTTTCATGTTAAGATCGACACGCATATCTGCCCTTCTCCTGGAGTAGGCATGTCGGCGTGGTTAGGGCACGGGACTGGTTCTGGTCACGCTGGTCCAGATCAGTTGAACCCGTTGTCCGCCGGGGATGCAGATCTGCTGTTCTGGTACCCTGAGGGACTTGGGCTTTTTTCAGGGGGAAAAATGCCAGGTCGGTCTGGGTGTCACAGGGTTAAGCGCTATGGGGACCCTGGTTGGGTACGGTTTTACTCAGCACTGTCGTAATGGCTTACAGCCATGCCATTCTGTACACGCTCGATCTCGTCGGATCTCGGCCGCTACACAGGTTGGTCCTGGTTAGTACTTGGTTGGGAGACCGCCTGGAATACCAAGTACGGTGTGCTTAGGGGCTGGTTCTCCATTCTTTTTCGTTCCTCTCTCACGCATGGCGAAGAGGGGCCTGTGGGGGTGGTTTTTGACCTCCTCTGGTGACCCTGTGCTTCCGTACCGCCAGGCCCGGTCCGAAGTAATGTTTCGTCGACCCGTAGGCCTGGGTTAACCCTTTTTTGAAAACTGAAACACTTGTACTGCGGTATAGCCGGTGTATACCCGCAGGTGTGTTTTGGAGTTTTTTCTTGAGGGGTTATAGGAACAACCACCGCTTTAAGAGGGTAACACCGAGGTGGTTGATTCCCTGGTGTGTTGGAGCAGTGTCAACTCCCGGGTTCACCGGTTGAGGGTGCCCCTGCACGTTCATGACGTCTGCCAATCGTGTCAGCCTTCTCTGCCTCGACCCTCTGGGTGGGGGTTTTTAAATGGAGGCTTGGTCATGCAACACCGCCAGCTTACGCTCCTTCCGCCGGGGCGGCTGTGTTCAGCTGTCCCCTCTGGCGCCTGTCTCGTCCGCAGTCTCCAGGCTAGGGTTAACAGCCTGTTGCCTGGTTTTTCCCCGGTGCGCTGCCTGCTTCCGTTGGTTAACCTTTTTTGTGTGCTTACGGCCATGCTGGCTGCCTGTTCTGCAGGGTCAGTGTGCCAGGCGGTGTACTATTGGGGGGACAGGGCCCGCTCGGCTTACGGCCATACCAACCTGAACACGCCCGATCTCGTCCGATCTCGGAAGCTAAGCAGGTTCTGGCCTGGTTAGTACTTGGATGGTTTCCGCCTGGGAATACCAGGTGCAGTAACTGAGGGGCCTTTGTCCGAATACGCTGGCGATGTGGGGGGCGGGGTCACTAGGTGCCCACCTGGTGGGGTCTTGATGCTGGCATCATGGACTTCTCCGGGCCCCCATTCCAGGGAGTCCAGTCCTTTTGGTGGGTCTGGGTCTTCCTTCGCGCTCCGCTGCTACGGCCTTGCCACGGGGTTGGGTTTGCCCTTGATCCCGTGATTCTGGGGCGGTGACGAGGTTGTTCCTCCGTTCGTTCCCGGGTGGCATGCGGGTTGTGCGTGGGTGTAGTCGTGGGGTCAAGCCACGGTCTGCTCACCCTGTGCGTTGGGTTGCTTGGGTGCCTCTTCGCACGGTCGGGTCCGTCGCCCTCCCGTGAAGCCCCTAATAGGGGGGATGCCCTCCATTAGGGGGGTCGGGGGGGCTCGGCCCTCCCTGTTCTGATGGTTGTGGGGGGCTGTCAGCGGGGTGTATTTGTCAGCCAGCAGCTCCGCTTGGCCTCCCTTTGTGCAATGTGATGCCAAGCAGAGCCCCTTAACGAAACAGAACGTTAGGTTATGGCTATAACCAAGTTCTGTTAGTTAGGGGTGACGCTTGGCATCAGACGGCCGCTGCAGCCCTTGACCTCACCTTGTGGTGAAAGCTTGGGTAGGAGGAGAGCAGGTGACCACACACCTGCTTATGAAGGTAAGCTGATGAGGGTGTGGTCAGACTAATACTGGTATTAAAGGTATATTTTGTGGAATTTTATTCAGTACGCGTGCACGTACGCGAGGGAGTGCAGTAGTGATGCCAAGCGTCACCCCTAACTTACAGAACTTGGTTATAGCCATAACCTAACGTTCTGTTCTGCTCTGTTCTGTTTTGTTCTGCTCTGTTCTGTTCTGTTCTGTTCTGCTCTGTTCTGCTCTGCTCTGCTCTGTTCTGTTCTGCTCTGTTCTTGTTTTGTTCTGTTCTGTTCTGTTCTGTTTGTTTTGTTTTGTTTTGTTTTGTTTGTTTGTTTTGTTTTGTTTTGTTTTGTTTTGTTTTGTTTTGTTTTGTTCTGTTCTGTTCTGTTCTGTTCTGTTCTGTTCTGTTCCATTCCATTCCACCCAGTTCCGTCACTCAGTCCCAATTGCTGCCTCATGTTCTCATGACCTTCTCATGTGGTAAAAGTAATTGAACTCTCAGCTCTGCTTTCTAACGACTCGTGTTTACAATTTCATCATCAGTGCGACCGTTGACTGAGAGAGAGAGAGAGAGAGAGAGA
>NW_028172615.1:0-16054 GCF_963971535.1 Notolepis coatsorum
CTGCCTCGCCGTCAGAATGGAGTTTTGCTCGATGCTAGCCCTAGTGTACAAAACGCCTGATTGCTTTTACCAACGCGTTCGTGTTTCCGCGTCTCTGATTGGCCAGGTCATGTGACATGTACGCCCAATCGTGGGACCGCAAGTTTCTATACTGGTTAAGCTTAGGCGCTCTTTCGAAGTTGGTTAAGGTTAGAGTTTGTCTTAGAGCAGGGCGATAGAACGCCTGCCCTGATTCCAAACTCTAACCTTAACCAACTGCGAAAGAGTCGCCTAAGCTTAACCAGTGATAAACTAGGCGTTAGGTAGTTTGCAGGCTGTTCGACCCGGAAATAGGCGCAGAACTTGCCGTCCCGCAATTGGCGCACATGTCACATGACCTGGCCAATCAGAGCGCAAAACGGGAACCCGGAAACACGAACGTGTTGGTAAAAGCATAGACGCGTACAAAACAGATCTTTCTTTATGTTTGCACACTGGTCCACTAGGGGCAGCATCGAGCAAAACTGCGGACCGACGAGAAGAGGTTGGATGACAAGCATGTTTATGGCTAAACTTATTTTTCACAATGCAAAAACCAGTGCATTTGTGACCTACACAGTCCCCAGTCCTGTGGATATGCCTTTATTCTCCACCTTGGTCGCAGTGGTGGTGAGTTTGGTTACCTCTAAGGCCCATAGCCTAAGGAGGAGAGTTCTGGTCGGAGTTGTACCAATGTTTATCCCTAAACACAATTCATGTTACGCCTTAAGCTGTGCTATCTATCTCTATCTACAGACCTTGGAGTGACACCAGACATCTCTATGGCAGATGTCTCCAGAACTAGACAAATCACATCATCAATATCCGGACGGGTAGATAGCACTCTGGGTGAACTGAATGAATGAGGCCATTTTGATTCAAAGGACAGTTATCGCCGCCTTGTACTTCAGCAGGATCATTAGCCGGAGTCCTTGGGGATGAGGCAGGCGTTCCTCTCTCTCTATCATCCTCTCGTGTCCATGCTTCATTTATTTCACATCTCTGCCAAGCGCCAGCGTGGGAGGATTATGCATTTGGTTGCGTCTGTCTGTCTGCCTCTGTGTGTGTGGATGTGTGTGTGTGTGTGTGTGTGTGTGTGTGTGTGTGTGTGTGTGTGTGTGTGTGTGTGTGTGTGATGTGTGTGTGTGTGTGTGTGTGTGTGTGTGTGTGTGTGTGTGTGTGTGTGTGTGTGTGTGTGTGTGTGTGTGTGTGTGTGTGTGTGTGTGTGCGTGCGTGCGTGCGTGCGTGCGTGCGTGCGTGCGTGCGTGCGTGCGTGCGTGCGTGCGTGCGTGCGTGCGTGCGTGCGTGCGTGCGTGCGTGCGTTTGTCTGCTCCCAGCTTATCTCGCAAACTATACAGCCGATTTGGATCAATCGTCGAACATAGGCTGACAGCATGCCAAGGACCTGCGTCAAATACTGTACTTTTCACATCGATCAACGACAAGTATTTTCAAGTGTAATAGCTTGTAATAGTGTAAGAGATCTGCTCTCATTGGTCTAGGTTTGCCCCGCCCCTACCTTTAAGGGCCGCCTAACATCAATCAATCATCAATCAATCAATTCTGCATCGTATCATCGGCGTATCTTTTGACTCTCCACTGCCTGCATGCCCTCCTGTGCTCTCCTCTCTCTCTCTCCTCCTCTCCCTCTCTCTCCCTCTCTCCCCCCCTCTCCCCCCTATCTCTCTATCCCCCCCCCTCTCTCTCTCTCTCTCCCGCCCTCTCCCTCTCTCTCCCTCTCTCCCCCCTCTCCCTCTCTCTCTCTCTCTCCACTCTCCCACTCTCCCCCTATCTCTCTCTCCCTCCCTCCCCCCCCCCTCTCTCTCTCTCTCTCTCTCCCGCCCTCTCCCTCTTTCTCTCCCTCTCTCACCCTCCCTCTCCCCACCCTATCTCTCTCTCTCTCTCCCCCCCCCCTCCCTCTCCCCTCCCCTCAATGTGCTCTGTGTCTGAACTGAAGTGGATTCAGAGACCAATATTGCAAACTTTGTACCCTGAGAACTGATGTAGTAAGTAACTTCCACCCTCCCCTAATGAATTGGCGCTCCTTGTCGCGCTCACAAAGCGGACCTGTCAGCGAGCTTTCACCCTGACACGGTTAGTATGCAGACCGTCAGACCGAGCCTATACACATGGTAATGAAGAGAGAGAGAGAGAGAGAGAGAGAGAGAGAGAGAGAGAGAGAGAGAGAGAGAGAGAGAGAGAGAGAGAGGGGGGGGGGAGAGGGAGAGGGGGGGGGGGGGAGAGGGAGAGAGGGGGAGGGAGAGGGGGAGAGAGAGGATAGGGAGGGAGATACAGTGAGAAAGAAGAGGGACAAGAGGGGGGGAGAAAGTGAAGAGAGAGGGAGGGGAGAGAGGAGAGAGAGGGAAAGAGGGAAAGAGGCAGTAAGGGTTGCAGTGGTTAACGTTGGTTTAGTGTTGGCTCTGCTTGGCTTCTCGCCATCACACTGGCCCCTCAAACACACACACACACACACACACACACACACACACACACACACACACACACACACACACACACACACACACACACACACACACATACAGACACACACACACACACACACACACACACGTACACACACACACACAGGCCCTGTAAACACCACTGTATTGTTCAGACATGGGGATAGCAGGTTGACCCTCTCTCAGAAAACTCATCACCTCTGACAGCAGAACACGGTCATCTAGAGGTCACTGGTCCCTATAAGACCTACTGTACACTATACACAATACACTAGTCCCTATAACACCTACTGTAAACTGTACACAATACACTAGTCCCTATAAGACCTACTGTAAACTATACACAATACACTAGTCCCTATAACACCTACTGTAAACTATACACAATACACTAGTCCCTATAACACCTACTGTAAACTATACACAATACACTAGTCCCTATAACACCTACTGTAAACTATACACAATACACTAGTCCCTATAATACCTACTGTAAACTATACACAATACACTAGTCCCTATAATACCTACTGTAAACTATACACAATACACTAGTCCCTATAAGACCTACTGTAAACTATACACAATACACTAGTCCCTATAACACCTACTGTAAACTATACACAATACACTAGTCCCTATAACACCTACTGTAAACTATACACAATACACTAGTCCCTATAACACCTACTGTAAACTATACACAATACACTAGTCCCTATAATACCTACTGTAAACTATACACAATACACTAGTCCCTATAATACCTACTGTAAACTATACACAATACACTAGTCCCTATAAGACCTACTGTACACTATACACAATACACTAGTCCCTATAACACCTACTGTAAACTATACACAATACACTAGTCCCTATAATACCTACTGTAAACTATACACAATACACTAGTCCCTATAAGACCTACTGTAAACTATACACAATACACTAGTCCCTATAACACCTACTGTAAACTATACACAATACACTAGTCCCTATAACACCTACTGTAAACTATACACAATACACTAGTCCCTATAACACCTACTGTAAACTATACACAATACACTAGTCCCTATAATACCTACTGTAAACTATACACAATACACTAGTCCCTATAAGACCTACTGTAAACTATACACAATACACTAGTCCCTATAAGACCTACTGTAAACTATACACAATACACTAGTCCCTATAAGACCTACTGTAAACTATACACAATACACTAGTCCCTATAATACCTACTGTAACCATAAACCAGATCTCATTTTGTGTTGGAAGATATTTATTTTTATGTTTAATTTTTTTTGTGTGTGCCTTGTAGGACGTGATGGACCGTAAACCATCTTTAAAGGAAAGGAAGAAACCAACTAATAACAAACATGGCAGACAATTAACCTGTTAAGCCATATTTTCAGAAAATTCGCCTACAAGTACATACCTAAGTAATGGAAGATTGCTCCACTTCTACAAGGATCCATTTGCATGTTCTTGGTATCTATAGGGACATCTAGGGATCTCAGGGAATATTCCCAGTGTCAGAAATATTGTGTCTGTTACTATGCTTGAGTAAATTGTAATGAACCAAAGGAGAATATCAATTTTTTTAAATGTCATCTTTGACATCATGCTAACATTGACCAGACGTGAACAATTTACTGAGCTCATTCAGCACCTTCTTAAGATCACATGTACAAAATATCTAAGCAAATGAATAAAGGGGCAGATGATTTACAGGGGGGTACTGTAGATACAGTACTGAATTTTAAGTACAGTTACTTTTTTATAATGTAAATAGTTCCGCCCTTTTTCATCAGATTGAGACATGTTTTTTTCCCTATACATTCACAGAAAGGTAAATAAACAAACTACGTTCTATTGTATGGCAATAGCGTTCAGGTTTGGTCGAGCCGTGCGATATAATCACAAATATAACATCGGAATTCTTCGTTAATAATATTTTCAACAGTTTTGACAGAGGCGGTGTGAGCTGGGTAGTGGTGTTTTATGATCTCGATGCGCTGAGATATTTATAAACTCATAATAACACTTAAAATCAATGGTAAACAAACGTAGTGCTGGAAAATGACACTTTGACTGCTGTTTTGATAGGGTTAGGGTCTTTACTCTTGGCTACATTTGAAAAAGAAACGCAACGGTACCGGACCACTCTGGCTTAAGTACACTTGACCCCAAAGTCCACTTCGTTTGATTAATGTGAACACTGTCGACCGCACTCGAGCCATACTCTCCAGTATGGTTCATCGGTTCACCATTAAACACCATTGAACTCAAGTGTACTCGGGTACGGAACGATATTGAACAACATTGAACAAAAGTGTACTCGGGTACGGTTCACCATAGTACTCATGTGTACTCGGGTAGGAGCAAGGACAACATTAACCCCACATGCAGCATCAAGGTGTCATGGTTTTTGCCTTATTTCACCTCTCTGTGAGGGACAGCTGTCAATCCCTGGTCCCTGTGGTTAATTGCCTCATGGGTCGGCAGGTGTGTGGGCTTGATTGCACCTGATGCAGTGCAGCTGTGCCTATGGCCATGTGGAGTCTATTTAAGTTTGGAGATCGCAGTGTCAACTGCTTTTTCATTTCCTAGTGTTGGCTGTCCTTTTGGTCACGCTCATTATATTGAAGTGTAGTCTGATCTCTGAATTGAGCTTTATGGTAGTCATTCTTATTTTAGGCTACTCACGTGAGGTTTATTGTTTTACTTTTTCCAATATGAACTCCTTTATTAGGAGGTGTCCTTGTGGCTTATTTACTTTTATACTATACCTCTTTATTGAGAGTAGTCCTGTTTTTTGGGACTTGATTTATTTTCTTAATTACTCACTTTGAGATTTCCACCTGTAAAGGTTGTTTTCTGTTGTTTAATTGTTTCCCTCTCCTAAAATATCTGTGTAAGCAGTCTAGTGGTTGTCCGTGTCACGGATAACTTTAAGAGTCCCTGTTATCTGCTCATGACCCACACACACAGCCCTCACACAAGGACAACATTAACCTCACATGCAGCAAGAACAACGTTAACCCCACATGTAGCATCAAGGACAACATTAACCCCTACATGTAGCATCAAGGACAACATTAACCCCACATGTAGCATCAAGGACAACATTAACCCCACATGCAGCATCAAGGACAACATTAACCTCACATGTAGCATCAAGGACAACATTAACCCCACATGCAGCATCAAGGACAACATTAACCCCACATGTAGCATCGAGGACAACATTAACCTCACATGTAGCATCAAGGACAACATTAACCCCACATGCAGCATCAAGGACAACATTAACCCCACATGTAGCATCAAGGACATTAACCCCACATGTAGCATCAAGGACAACATTAACCCCACATGTAGCATCAAGGACAACATTAACCCCACATGCAGCATCAAGGACAACATTAACCCCACATGTAGCATCAAGGACAACATTAACCCCACATGTAGCATCAAGGACAACATTAACCCCACATGTAGCATCAAGGACAACATTAACCCCACATGTAGCATCAAGGACAACATTAACCCCACATGTAGCATCAAGGACAACATTAACCCCACATGTAGCATCGAGGACAACATTAACCCCACATGTAGCATCAAGGACAACATTAACCCCACATGTAGCATCAAGGACATTAACCCCACATGTAGCATCAAGGACAACATTAACCCCACATGTAGCATCAAGGACAACATTAACCCCACATGTAGCATCAAGGACAACATTAACCCCACATGTAGCATCAAGGACAACATTAACCCCACATGTAGCATCAAGGACAACATTAACCCCACATGTAGCATCAAGGACAACATTAACCTCACATGTAGCATCAAGGACAACATTAACCCCACATGTAGCATCAAGGACAACATTAACCCCACATGTAGCATCAAGGACAACATTAACCCCACATGTAGCATCAAGGACAACATTAACCCCACATGCAGCATCAAGGACAACATTAACCCCACATGTAGCATCAAGGACATTAACCCCACATGTAGCATCAAGGACATTAACCCCACATGTAGCATCAAGGACATTAACCCCACATGCAGCATCAAGGACAACATTAACCCCACATGTAGCATCAAGGACAACATTAACCCCACATGTAGCATCAAGGACAACATTAACCCCACATGTAGCATCAAGGACAACATTAACCCCACATGTAGCATCAAGGACAACATTAACCCCACATGTAGCATCAAGGACAACATTAACCCCACATGTAGCATCAAGGACAACATTAACCCCACATGTAGCATCAAGGACAACATTAACCCCACATGTAGCATCAAGGACATTAACCCCACATGTAGCATCAAGGACAACATTAACCCCACATGTAGCATCAAGGACAACATTAACCCCACATGTAGCATCAAGGACAACATTAACCTCACATGTAGCATCAAGGACAACATTAACCCCACATGTAGCATCAAGGACAACATTAACCCCACATGTAGCATCAAGGACAACATTAACATCACATGCAGCATCAAGGACAACATTAACCTCACATGTAGCATCAAGGACAACATTAACCCCACATGTAGCATCAAGGACAACATTAACATCACATGCAGCATCAAGGACAACATTAACCCCACATGCAGCATCAAGAACAACATTAACCCCACATGTAGCATCAAGGACAACATTAACCCCACATGTAGCATCAAGGACAACATTAACCCCACATGCAGCATCAAGGACAACATTAACATCACATGCAGCATCAAGGACAACATTAACCCCACATGTAGCATCAAGGACAACATTAACCCCACATGTAGCATCAAGGACAACATTAACCCCACATGTAGCATCAAGGACAACATTAACCCCACATGTAGCATCAAGGACAACATTAACCCCACATGCAGCATCAAGGACAACATTAACCCCACATGTAGGATCAAGGACAACATTAACCCCACATGCAGCATCAAGGACAACATTAACCCCACATGTAGCATCAAGGACAACATTAACCCCACATGTAGCATCAAGGACAACATTAACCCCACATGTAGCATCAAGGACAACATTAACCCCACATGTAGCATCAAGGACAACATTAACCCCACATGTAGCATCAAGGACAACATTAACATCACATGCAGCATCAAGGACAACATTAACCCCACATGTAGCATCAAGGACAACATTAACCCCACATGCAGCATCAAGGACAACATTAACATCACATGCAGCATCAAGGACAACATTAACCCCACATGTAGCATCAAGGACAACATTAACCCCACATGTAGCATCAAGGACAACATTAACCCCACATGCAGCATCAAGAACAATATTAACCCACATGGTGCATCAAGGACAACATTAACCTCACATGTAGCATCAAGGACAACATTAACCCCACATGTAGCATCAAGGACAACATTAACCCCACATGTAGCATCAAGGACAACATTAACCCCACATGTAGCATCAAGGACAACATTAACCCCACATGTAGCATCAAGGACAACATTAACCCCACATGTAGCATCAAGGACAACATTAACCCCACATGTAGCATCGAGGACAACATTAACCCCACATGCAGCATCAAGGACAACATTAACCCCACATGTAGCATCAAGGACAACATTAACCCCACATGTAGCATCAAGAACAACATTAACCCCACATGTAGCATCAAGAACAACATTAACCCCACATGTAGCATCAAGGACAACATTAACCCCACATGTAGCATCAAGAACAACATTAACCCCACATGTAGCATCAAGGACAACATTAACCCCACATGTAGCATCAAGGACAACATTAACCCCACATGTAGCATCAAGGACAACATTAACCCCTACATGTAGCATCAAGGACAACATTAACCCCACATGTAGCATCAAGGACAACATTAACCCCACATGTAGCATCAAGAACAACATTAACCCCACATGTAGCATCAAGGACAACATTAACCCCACATGTAGCATCAAGGACAACATTAACCCCACATGTAGCATCAAGGACAACATTAACCCCACATGTAGCATCAAGGACAACATTAACCCCACATGTAGCATCAAGGACAACATTAACCCCACATGTAGCATCAAGGACAACATTAACCCCACATGTAGCATCAAGGACAACATTAACCCCTACATGTAGCATCAAGGACAACATTAACCCCACATGTAGCATCAAGGACAACATTAACCCCTACATGTAGCATCAAGGACAACATTAACCCCACATGTAGCATCAAGGACAACATTAACTACATGTAGCATCAAGGACAACATTAACCCCACATGTAGCATCAAGGACAACATTAACCCCACATGTAGCATCAAGGACAACATTAACATCACATGCAGCATCAAGGACAACATTAACCCCACATGTAGCATCAAGGACAACATTTACCCCACATGTAGCATCAAGGACAACATTAACCCCACATGTAGCATCAAGGACAACATTAACCCCACATGTAGCATCAAGGACAACATTAACCCCACATGTAGCATCAAGAACAACATTAACCCCACATGTAGCATCAAGGACAACATTAACCCCACATGTAGCATCAAGGACAACATTAACCCCACATGTAGCATCAAGGACAACATTAACCCCTACATGTAGCATCAAGGACAACATTAACCCCACATGCAGCATCAAGGACAACATTAACCCCTACATGCACCATCAAGGACAACATGACTGGTAAAAACAGGAAAGGAAACGACTGTTCTGCAGAAAAGGCACCAGGGATCAGAACGCTGTGAGATGTCTACTGGTCTCCGGAGCACAAGGTTCCAAAGCATCAAGACACAAAAGAAACTAATGCTAAATACATTGTGCCCAAAGTGATGAAAACGTTCCGAAACAGAGAATTACAAAGGGGAACGCTTTCAGCTTTATTTGAAAATTTGCTGTGCATTTTACCCACAATATATTTATGAAATGTTGATTACGAGCGGTCCGGTACCGGTACAAAATGAATATCACGTCAAAAAAAACAATACTATATTGTATTAATTAATGTTGCATTTCTTTTTTAAATGTATCCAAGAGTAAAGACCCTAACCCTGTCAAAACGGCAGTCAAAGTGTATTTTCAGCACCACGTTTGTTTACCAATGATTTTAAGTGTTATTAGCTAAATATGAGTTTATAAATATCTCTGCGCATCCCGGCGGAAACCGGATGAATTAGGCACAAGGGAATGGCGCTGTCATACGTGTTTGTAGTCCTATGAAGGAAGAGACCCAGGGCTTTTCGATGGGCTTTCGAATTTCATAAAACGACACAAACCAGCTCATGGCAGCCCCTGTCAAACTTGGAGCCGTCTGGTCGTGAAGTAATTTTTTAACCTCTTAAGCCCGAGTGGTGTATATTTTCAGCACTACGTTTGTTTACCAATGGTTTTAAATGTTATTAGTGAAATGTGAGTTATAGAAATCCAGTCGGAAAAAGGCAAGGATTGGTGCGAGAAAATTACGCCGCCATATTGTTTGTAGTCCTATGAGGAGAGGAGACCCAGGACTTTCGATGGGCTTTCGAATTTAAAGAAAACTACACTTCCTAGCTCACGCCAGCCCCTGTCAATCATTTGACTTCTAGATTGACTTTTTTATTTCTCTTATTTTTCGGGATCATCTCCCACAAACCTGAACGTTTCTCTACCTTTCTGTGAACGTCTAGCAAAAGAGAGCATTGCAATCTGATGAAAAATGCCAGAGAAATGTACATTATAAAAAAGTAACTGTACTTACAGTAGATTTCATTCACGGTTTGTGAATCACGCCTGGTGGTACTAAATCAAGATTGAACTCTGCCATTGGAAAGGGGAGATTTGGCTTGATCCATAGATGTGTGACTTGGCCATAATAAGGTCATTTATAGGCCTGATATTCTATATTCTATAATCATATTTCAAATTGCATGTGTCCGGATGGGAGAATTCAGTACTGTCTCTACAAAAAACCCTGTAAATCATCTTCCCTTTATTCATTGGCTTAGATTTTTTGTACACGTGATCTCAAGAAGGTGCTGAATGAGCTCAGTGGTAATTCCTCATGTCTGGTCATTGTTAGCATGGTGTTATTCACCGTCAAAGATGAAAAGAAAATCTATAATAACTATTTATATTCTCCTTTGGTTCATTACAATTTACTCAAGCCTAGTAACAGACACAATAGTTGTGACACTGGGGATACATTCCCTGAGATTCATAGATGTCACTAGATCTCCCCTGATTAAAAGTGTAATGTAGCTCTATGGAGAAACCATGACACTCCCCTGATTAAAAGTGTAATGTAGCTCTATGGAGAAACCATGACACTCCCCTGACTAACAGTATAATGGAGCTCTATGGAGAAACCATGACACTCCCCTGACTAACAGTATAATGGAGCTCTATGGAGAAACCATGACACTCCCCTGACTAAAAGTATAATGGAGCTCTATGGAGAAACCATGACACTCCCCTGACTAAAAGTGTAATGGAGCTCTATGGAGAAACCATGACACTCCCCTGACTAAAAGTGTAATGGAGCTCTATGGAGAAACCATGACACTCCCCTGACTAAAAGTATAATGGAGCTCTATGGAGAAACCATGACACTCCCCTGACTAAAAGTATAATGGAGCTCTATGGAGAAACCATGACACTCCCCTGACTAAAAGTATAATGGAGCTCTATGGAGAAACCATGACACTCCCCTGACTAAAAGTATAATGGAGCTCTATGGAGAAACCATGACACCCCCCATGTTGTTTCAAACGAAAATGGCTGGATGTCATTTAGCCAAATCAGCACGGCTGTGAGTGTGAGTCTTTCACCTTTTACACATCTAGCTTTGGCATGGATTGATTGTTTATATCGCCATCAGTCTCTGCCCCATTGTTCTGACCAGAATTACATTCCTTGTGGCCTCCTTGATGCGAGAGAGAGAGAGAAAGAGAGAGAGATTGGCTTCCTACCAAATCACTATAAACAGACCACATTCTCACCATCAGCACCCTAATCAACAACCAAATAAATAAAAATAAAAGCAAAGTATACTCCTGTTTCGTTGACTTCCAAAAAGCATTTGACTCAATTTGGCACGAGGGTCTGCTCTACAAGCTGTTAGAAAGTGGCATTGGAGGGAAAACCTACAACCTCATGAAGTCAATGTACACCAACAACACATGGTTCTGTGAGGGTTGAGGAAAAACACACAGACTTCTTTCCTCAAAGCCGTGGGGTTAGACAGGGGTGCAGTTTGAGTCCAACCCTCTTCAACATATACATCAATGAACTGGCAAAAACATTGGAACAAACTGCAGCACCTGGCATCCCCCTAGCAAACACAGAAGTCAAATGCCTACTGTTTGCAGACAACCTGGTGCTGCTGTCTCCAACAAAAGAAGGGCTACAGCAGCTCCTTGATCTTCTCCACAAATGCTCCCAGACATGGGCACTGACAGTAAATCTAACCAAAACAAAAGTTATGATATTCCAAAAAAGGCCCAGCCTACAACAACACAAACACAAATTCCTCCTAGACACAATTTCCCTAGAACACACAAAAAACTACACCTATCTCAGCCTAAACATCAGTGCTACAGGGAACTTCAACAAAGCTGTGAATGACCTGAGAGACAAAGCAAGAAGGGCTTTTTATGCCATCAAAAGGAACATCAAGCTAGACATTCCAATCAAAATCGGGCTCAAAATATTGACTCCATCATAGAACCGATTTCCCTATATGGTTGTGAAGTCTGGGGCCCACTTGCAAACCAAGACTTCACCAAATGGGACAAACACCCAATTGAGACTCTGCATGCAGAATTTTGCAAATCCATTCTCCGCACCCAACGGAAAACGCCAAATAATGCATGCAGAGCAGAACTAGGAAGATACCCACTAATCATCAAAATCCAAAAAAGAGCATTCAAATTCCACAATCACCTAAAAGAAAGCGACCCAGACACACTCCACAACATAGCCCTCACCCACAGAGAGACCCTCGATAGATGCCCACTCAGCCAGATGGTTCTGGGACTCTGCCCACAAACACAAGCAGAGCCACCAGACTGGACTAAATCAAATTATAAGAAAACAAAAAGAAAACTATCTGACACATTGGAAAGAAACAACCCAAAAACAGAGCAAATTGAAATGCTATTTGGCCCTAAACAGAGAGTACACAGTGGCAGAATACCTGAGCACTGTGACTGACCCAAAACTAAGAAGATCCTTGACTAGGTACAGACTCAGCGAGCACAGCCTAGCCATTGAGAAAGGCCACCATAGGCAGACCTGGCTCCCAAGAGAAGACAGACTGTGCACCCACTGCACACAAGAAGAGGTGGAAACCGAGCTCCACTTCTTAACAACCTGCCCATTATACCAAGACATCAGAGACATAATACTTCCCACAAATTGTAAACACCCAAAGAGACTTTGAAAACATGGACAATAACTCAAAACTCACATACCTACTGGGAGAAATACAAGAATGTGCAAACACAGCAGCAAGATTTGTGAGCTGCTGTGACAAGAAAAGGACATCCAACGGAATACAACCACCATAAAGACTGTACAGAAATTCCGTCTGTAATGTACTGATTTCTTTTGTTTTATCTGTTTGATTGTTTTGTTTTGTTTGGCTTTGGCAATGTAAACGTATGTTTCCCATGTCAATAAAGCCATTTGAATTGAATTGAATTGAGAGAGGGAGAAGGAGAGAGGGACAGGAGAGAGAGTGGGAGAGAGAGAGAGAGAGAGGCAGAAAGAGAGGCAGAGAGAAAGAGAGAGAGAGAGAGAGAGAGAGAGAGAGAGAGAGAGAGAGAGAGAGAGAGAGAGAAGAGAGAGAGAGAGAGAGAGAGAGAGAGAGAGAGAGAGAGAGAGAGAGAGAGAGAGAGAGAGAGATCAAGCTGTTTTGTGTGTCTCCTGGACTCGTGTTCTGTCCTCTCTGCTGGAGCGTAGTGACCTTTGACCTTTGACCGAGACACAGAGCTCTGTCCTCTCTGCTGGAGCGTATTGACCTTTGACTGAGACACAGAGCTCTGTCCTCTCTGCTGGAGCGTAGTGACCTTTGACCTTTGACTGAGACACATAGCTCTGTCCCCTGTGCTGGAGCGTAGTGACCTTTGACCTTTGACTGAGACACAGAGCTCTGTCCTCTCTGCTGGAGCGTAGTGACCTTTGACCCAGACACAGAGCTCTGTCCCCAGTGCTGGAGCGTAGTGACCTTTGACCTTTGACTGAGACACAGAGCTATGTCCCCTGGGGGAGAGAGAGAGAGAGAGAGAGAGAGAGAGAGAGAGAGAGAGAGAGAGAGAGAGAGAGAGAGAGAGAGAGAGAAGAGAGAGAGAGGGGGTGAGAGAGAGAGGGAGGGGGGGGGGGGAGAAAGAGGGAGAGAAGGAGATAGATACAAATCCCCCAAAGAAGAGGAACATTAACATAATGAGACATTAATTGACACCTTTGGGATCCTAACCCTACTGTACTTCTGCTACCAATGATGTTGTGGATGAGTCCTTTCTCATCCATATACTGAGCACCTGCAGCTCTGCTCTGTTAGCCACAAGCTAATGCAAAGTAATGGGGAACAGGCTCCTGCCGTACCAGCTGACTGAAACGCACTCTGTGGTGCTAACAGTGTGTTAGCTCGTACCGGACAGGAGCTTGTAGCTTCTTAGCTCGTACCAGACAGGAGCTTGTTAGCTTCTTAGCTCGTACCAGACCAGGAGCTTGTTAGCTTGTTAGCTCGTACCAGCAGGAGCTTGTTAGCTTGTTAGCTCGTACCAGACAGCAGGAGCTTGTTAGCTTGTTAGCTCGTACCAGACAGGAGCTTGTTAGCTTGTTAGCTCGTACCAGACAGGAGCTTGTTAGCTTGTTAGCTCGTACCAGACAGGAGCTTGTTAGCTTGTTAGCTCGTACCAGACAGGAGCTTGTTAGCTTGTTAGCTCGTACCAGACAGGAGCTTGTTAGCTCGTACCGGTCAGGAGCTTGTTAGCTTGTTAACGTACCAGACAGGAGCTTGTTAGCTTGTTAGCTCGTACCGGACAGGAGCTTGTTAGCTTGTTAGCTCGTACCGGACAGGAGCTTGTTAGCTTGTGTTAACTCGTACCAGACAGGAGCTTGTTAGCTCGTACCAGACAGGAGCTTGTTAGCTTGTTAGCTCGTACCGGACAGGAGCTTGTTAGATCGTACCAGACAGGAGCTTGTTAGATCGTACCAGACAGGAGCTGTTAGACGTACAGACAAGAGCTTGTTAGCTTGTTAGATCGTACCAGACAGAGCTTGTTAGCTTGTTAGATCGTACCAGACAGGAGCTTGTTAGCTTGTTAGATCGTACCAGACAGGAGCTTGTTAGATTCGTACCAGACAGGAGCTTGTTAGATCGTACCAGACAGGAGCTGTTAGATCGTACCAGACAGGACAGGAGCTTGTTAGCTTGTTAGCTCGTACCAGACAGGAGCTTGTTAGCTCGTACCAGACAGGGTGTTAGCTTGTTAGATCGTACCAGACAGGAGCTTGTTAGCTTGTTAGATCGTACCAACAGGAGCTTGTTAGATCGTACCAGACAGGAGCTTGTTAGCTCGTACCAACAGGAGCTTGTTAGATCGTACCAGACAGGAGCTTGTTAGCTTGTTAGCTCGTACCAGACAGGAGCTTGTTAGCTTGTTTAGCTCGTACCAGACAGGAGCTTGTTAGATCGTACCAGACAGGAGCTTGTTAGCTCGTACCAGACATGAGCTTGTTAGCTTGTTAGCTCGTACCGGACAGGAGCTTGTTAGCTTGTTAGCTCGTACCAGACATGAGCTTGTTCCCATCGACTTCACGTCCGTCTCGTGGATAACCGAGAGGAGACTGCGGGGTCTCCAAGACGAAGAGCGCCATGGGCCGCGCCGAGAAAGACCGATCGGCAATCGGTAAAGTAGGAAACAGTGCTCTGAAGGGTTCAAATTGTGAACTATCCCTTTAAGATAATGTCAGACAGTGAGACAGACAAACAGGAGGGGAGAGACACGGGGTGGAGAGGCAGCAGAGAGAGAGAGAGAGAGAGAGACAGAACGCAGAGAACTGGGTTGGCCTAGCAGGGAGAGTCACCCATTGCTTTCAGAACCGTTTGATGCTGGCATCCTTTAGAGCCTGTTTGTATTTTTTTTATCGAGACACACAGAGAGAGAGAGAGAGAGAGAGAGAGAGAGAGAGAGAGAGAGAGAGAGAGAGAGAGAGAGAGAGAGAGAGAGAGAGACTTACGCAATATTTAATTACCTAAGAAATAGCGACCCTGCAGTCGCTCCATTCTCACACAATACGCTAAAGCTGGGTTCAACGACCGGATTGTAAAAGTTCACTCCTCAGATGACAACAGTAGAGGAGCTTATATGCTCTTATGAATATTAATATCTGAGTGGTAAACACCGGTCAAAGCTGCACTGGATCCAGGGTTTACAGGTTAAATAAAGCCGTTCTCTTCAACAAACCTCTCTCTCCCTGTGCACCTGTCAGTGCTGTAGTCCTCTCTCTCTCTCTC
>NW_028172614.1:0-55414 GCF_963971535.1 Notolepis coatsorum
GACAAGTTGACGTCACACAGCCAGACATGTTACGTGTAAGGAATTATGGGATTTGGTGTTGGATGTATGGACTCTACTAGGACAACGATACGATATTTTCCGATATCACAAAGTCTGCCACGATACGGTACGATTCGATTCAGGTGCCTGCGATCGATATGAGACGATATTATATGCCCATTTAACACAATCAGTAACATTTAAATCAACAACAAAAAAAGGCAATGGAAATATCATTTGACATTTTTATTTTTGATCTCTTCCAGACATTTAAATGAAAAACAATCTATTGTTTTTAATACAAATAGACCTCCTGTTCACTGTTTTTGGTTCGTTTTTCTTTTTTTTCCTATATTAATATTAGGGATGCCCCGATCGATCGGCCACCGATCGTTATCGGCCGATAATCAGTATAAATATGCGATCTGGGAATTCCGATAATTAGTCATATTCGCCGATCGCGGAAACTGATCAAGTGGATATCTCACTCGCTTGTCTCAGACGCACAGGACCTGCAAACTGCTCCTCCTCCCTAGCCCCGCCCGTACCCGTGTAGAGTTTGTAAACAGAGGAGGCGGACCTCCTCTGCTGAGTCTAGATAGTGCATTCGACCTGAGCTAACGTTAGCTACCTAGCTATCGTTACTGTTTAAACAAAATTACCCAGTCAACTATTCACTTTTAGTAGGCATTGTCTAACGGTATTTAGCCGGCTAGCTACTGATAGCTCCGGATAGGCCTGCCACGATAACACATTTTGCTGGGCGATTAATTGCCCCCGAAAATATCGCGATAAGCGATATTATTGCGACCGGTTAGAGATTTTTTTTTTTGAAATTTATTTCCCCAAACTTTTATTTTGAAGCCCACCGCTCCGTCTTTTCCGGTGTTTAGACTTTTATTTTGAAGCCCACCGACCGGACCGGAAGTATTGTTGCGATTATCCTAAGCAGAAACTATGAGCCGACAACTTGGGCTAATGATATGATGTTTTTGAGCTAATGATAAAACAAATTGTTGGTGAACAACTAACTTTAGGTTAGTTTTAACGTTAGCTACTAACGTTAGATGCAGCTACTACAGGCAATCAACGATGAGGAGGAAGCGTCAAAGCAGTATATAATATAATAGCTGTGGTGCGTAAGCACTGCAGCACGACTCGAAACTACCGGAGTGTTATAATAAATTAATTCATGTTTAACTTGTCCCCGTGTCCAGTCCTTTGACTAGCCCCACCCGTTAATTGTAAACAATGATGCATGTAATTGTATTAACGTTATTCTGTGTTGTACTTGTAGCTATGCTATACGTTGTATTTTGTTTGTAGCTAATGTTGTTAGCATTGAATGAGCATCAACGAACGCTAGATCTTTAATCTTTATTTAGCAGTCCAGTTTCTTCGGGCAGTAGCGAGTAACTACTTGGGTCTAAAAATAGCTAACGTTACACTACAAATAATGCTACTTGGTTAAAAGGAGCAACACTATTGAGAAATGTCTATGTGGCGTTGCCCCACGGAGCTCCCGTGCTGTACTCTAGTAACGTCAGCGGCCCGCCTCCCAACACGCACAGTGACTGAGGGGCACTGGTTCCGCCTCATTAAAACAAACGCGCAAATAGCAATTAATCGCGCCCGTCAAAATCATTGCATTAATTTTAATTATCGCAGCAATTAATCGATTTATTGCTTATCGCGGCAGGCCTAGCTCCGGATATCAACAAATGCCCCAGGAAGTCTAGTAGCCCATGTTGATATCTCCGTTAGCTTGCGTTAGCTGACGTTAGTTCACGGTTCAAAACTAAATGTCCGATTGAACTAAATAGTTGTCTTAACGTCATCTAGCCGGCTAGCAGTAGCTACAGATAGCTCCTGATATCAATGTCTTATAACATTGATTGAATGCGTATTCGAGCTGAGGGCTTGCTGAATGTGAAATGACCAAAGCATAACGTTACCAAGGCAATAGGGTCCCGCTGCAGCGCCGGAGAATCCTTTTTGGAGCTAGGGCTACTAGAGTACACACAGACAGTGGAGCTGTTTGCAGATAGCGAGCATTTTGACTTGTTGCGTGGTGGCGATGTCTCGCAGATAATACAAGTACAAGTCTAATTATATAATATATATATTTTATTAAAAAAAAAAAAAAAACATTTTAATTTCTTTTTAATCAAAAACGATCGGTATCGGATCGGTATCGGCCGATATGGCTCACGACGATCGGTGATCGGTATCGGTGGCAAAAAACATGATCGGGGCATCCCTAATTAATATCCTATCACAGCGCTGTATTTTGGCTGGAAAAGGCATATTGGGAGTCAGAAGGTGCAGTACCGGCCAGATCCTGTTAGTGGGGCTATCTCCTTCCCAGTCCCTAGTCGACCTCTGCTGCTCTCTCCTCTGCTGCTCTCTCTATCAGCTTAGCTTAGTTAGCTCACGCTAACGCAACGTTAATTTCGGTATTTAACGCGACGTGGGCATAAAGGAATGGCGAGGATGGAAAGCATGTTAGATGCATTTGACCCCTTGTGGGGAAAAGAACAACAGGCACTTATTTCGGGCAAAATAGGCGGACTCTGAAGCAATGCAGTCTAACGTCTACACACGGAGCTGCGCTGAGCTACTGTTGTTGTTGCAGCCAGCCGGGCGGATATGCTCACGAGGGGATTTTCAAAATAAGAGTATCGATATGAATCGATATTTTTAAGTTGCATCGATCCTATTTGATCATTGATAATAGATAGATATATCGATCTGTATCGATGTATCGTCCCACCCCTAGTAGGTCAGGGGTCTCAAACTCAATGTACCTGGGGTCCCCTGGAGGTGGAGTCTGGGCCGCATCAAATATTATATATAATTTTTTTTTTTTTTTTTTGCAAAAGCAACTCTGCCTCTCTTTGTTAACTACAACAAGCAATGCTGTTTGTTATTTAAGATGAGGTCGGACTCGGCACTGACAGATTTGTGTTCATTGTGCTGCTTTTATAAAGCCTCAAATGACGGCTTACAATATTTCATGAAAACAAAGTGTTTTGTTTGTCTAAGATTTAAAAAGGTTTAAACTGTACAGCACTGACAAAGTTGAACAAAGTGCTGTACAAGTCCCACAACATAAAAAAAAATATAAAAAAAAACGTTTGTTTACTTTGATGTCAAGTAGGGGGCCGCAAAATATCATCCAGTGGGCCGCAATTGGCCCGCGAGTTTGAGACCCCTGACGTAGGTGACCTGATGTTAAAGACACCAGCTTTAGAGTGAGCACCACCACCTTTGGGCATTCAGCGCCTGTAAAGGAGAGGGTGGGTTTTCATTTCCTTTTGTATTTTATTTGGTGCCACTAGGAAGTCCTCCTTGCTCTCTGTGTTTTGATTTTGTGAAATAAATACTATTATTTTGCAAATTGTTTCTGTGGTTTTGTGTCACTGCACCCTGCCCTACCCTGTCTGTGGCCTTGTGTTGCGTCCCCTTACTGGGGTGCGTAACAGCACTTTAGCTGAAAGGGAGCTGTCAATCAAGCGTGATCTGACCCCGTCCCCACAATCCTGAGAAATGGTCCGAGCAGCCAGACAACTTCTGAGAAATTAGCAAGTGTACAGTACCTGCCCAGCAGAAACAGAGCTCTGTATCAAGAGTGTACAGTACCTGCCCAGCAGAAATATAGCTCTGTATCAAGAGAGTGTACAGTACCTACCTGCCCAGCAGAAATAGAGCTCTGTATCAAGAGAGTGTACAGTACCGATGTTACATTGACAATTGTCTGTGCCGCGTCACTCAGCTGTTTTTCGTTTTTTCTCGGATCCAGAGCATTGCTGGCGTCAACTTGTGACTGCCGCTTCTGTCCGTATCTGTTTAACTGTATCCCAGCCCTGTTACCCGTTTCCGCCACGTCCATTCCTTGTACTTTATTTTGTTTTTTCTACCGTCGACGCTGCTTGTTTCCCCCGTCCTCTCCTGCGCCCGTCCTGACTCTCTACAAACATTTCATGATAATGAAAGTCATACCGTCATATACCGTATACCGGGGTATTAGGTAATCAGAGTATAACGGTATGAAAAAAGTCATACCGCCCAAGCCTAATCCCTAGGCCACGTCCCCTCCCCCTATAAACTCGCCGCTGTCACCCCTGTCCTCAAAAAACCCACTCTTGACCCATCCAGCCTCTCCAACTACCGCCCCATATCCAATCTTCCTTTTTTCTCTAAAACACTGGAACGCATTGCTGCCTCCCAACTCCACTCCCATCTCCAGTCCAACACCCTCTATGAACCCCTTCAGTCTGGCTTCCGTCCCGCTCACAGCACCGAAACTGCACTGATTAAAGTCATCAACGACCTCCTCATCTCCGCTGACTCCGGTGCCCTCAACATCCTGATCCTACTTGATCTCAGTGCAGCCTTTGACACAGTGTGTCACTCCATCCTCCTCCAAAGGCTGCACCAACTGGGTGTTGAGGGCACAGCACTTGGCTCGTTCTCCTCCTACCTCACAGACAGACACCAATTCATCTCCCTCTCCGGCCACACCTCCTCCCCCTCCCCAGTCACACAGGGGGTCCCCCAAGGCTCAGTCCTTGGCCCCCTGCTCTTCATCTGCTACATTCTCCCCCTTGGTCACATCATCCGTAAATACCACCTCAACTTCCACTGCTACGCTGACGACACTAGGGGTGTAACGGTACACAAAATCCACGGTTCGGTACGTACCTCGGTTTTGAAGTCACGGTTCGGTATTTTTTCGGTACAGTTTTTTTTTTATTTATTATAAATTATACTTTTTTTTTTTTTATACAGCTACTGTTTTATATATACTGTTTTTTAGTAATAACTAGAAAGTAATGGTATTTATTCAACAACAGGTGATTGATTAATGATACTAATTAGTGCTGTCAAACGATTAAAATATTTAACTCGATTAATCGCATGATTGTCCATAGTTAACTCGCGATTAATCGCAAATTAATCGCATTTTATTTTTAATTTCTTTTTTACCTTAAACAGATCTTTTTCATGTTCCAAGTTTTAATACTCTTATCAACATGCGAGTCAACAAATGCTTGCTTTGTGCAGCCATTTAACACAAAAGGATGACCCTCATGCATTGCAAATTTGCATCAAATTCAAAACAGAGTGATGCACAAAATAACTTAAAAGAAAATAATAATTTAAAACAATGAATAAAGTGTGCATGAAATAATAGGGGAAAGAAAACGTTAGGAACTTGTTACATTCACACACACAAGGGCTGATTAATCACACACCCCCCTCTCTCCCTCACACACACTCTCCCAGCTCTTTTTCTCTTTTGCCCCTTCCTCATCTCTCTCACCCCCCTCTCTCTCTATATCTCTCACACACACACACACACACACACACACACACACACACACACACACACACACACACACACACACACACACACACACACACACACACACACACACACCAAACATAGTATCAATGAGAGCATCAATAATACACCTGAGTGAAGTCTAGTTAAAAAAAAAAATAAAAAATTTTGTTAATCTTGAGTTAAAAAAAATGAGTGGCATTAATAGAATCGGGAGTTAACGCGATATTAACGCGATATATTTGACAGCCTTAATACTAGGCCTGCCACGATAACAAATTTTGCTGGGCGATTAATTGCCCCCGAAAATATCGCGATAAGCGATATTATTGCGACCGGTTAGAATTCTTTTTTGAGAAATTTATTTTCCAAAACTTTTATTTTGAAGCCCACCGCTCCGTCTTTTCCGGTGTTTTAGACTTTTATTTTGAAGCCCACCGACCGGACCGGAAGTATTGTTGTTATTATCCTAGCTTGCTGATGCTGCTGGTGGACTGGGGCCAGCTAACGTTAGCTTGCTGATGCTGCTACTACTTCGACATGCTGCTAATGGGCTGGGGCCAGCTAACGTTAGCTTGCTGATGCTGCTGGTAGATCGACATGCTGCTAGTGGACTGGGGCCAGCTAACGTTAGCTTGCTGATGCTACTAGTAGATCGACATGAGCTAATGATAAAACAAATGTTGAGATTGTTGGTGAACAACTAACTTTAAGTTAGTTTTAACGTTAGCTACTAACGTTAAAACGCTAACGTTACACTACAAATAACGCTACTTGGTTAAAAGGAGCAACACTATTGAGAAATGTAGTTAAGCTATGTGGTGTTGCCCCACGGAGCTGCTGTGCTCTCTGCTCTGTAGTAAAGCCAGCGGCCCGCCTCCCAACACGGACAGTGACTGACAAGGGGCACTGGTTCCGCCTCATTAAAACAAACGCGCAAATAGCAATTAATCGCGCCCGTCAAAATCATTGCATTCATTTTAATTATCGCGGCAATTAATCGATTTATTGCTTATCGCGGCAGGCCTACTTAATACTAATACAAATCTATACAATGAGTATGGGGCTGCAGCACTGCAGATATACCCTACTCCAATGATCCACACACGGACATTACACGGTGTTGCACTCGCTACCCACTGGCTCTGCAGATATACCCTACTCGGTCTACAAGGCTCCGTTGATGTAGCATAGAGGATCTGTTGTGAATGATTTTTGCACAATAAATATTCAACATTCTCTTTTGAGACTCCGCCTCAGACTCTTATCATTTGGCACTAAAAGCTAAACATTGTCACCGATATGGCTGTCCGCAACATGTCATTAATTCTGTACGCGAGGTGGTTCAGTGACGACGACTCTTAACGTGAGCTAGCTTAGCTAGCAGGAGCTACCGAGAGATGGAAAGACTAACGTTACTGGTGAAAATGTGATTTACGTTGGAATACTCCTTTGCCAACTTGCTGTACTTTGCTCTGGATTATGAATAGCCCCAACGTTAGCCAAGGTAACGTTATGGCTAAACCTTTAATGTTAGTTAATGCTAGCTTTCGGTTAGCTGTTCAATGCTAAATAACACCAGCAAGCTGCCCGTCAACACCCCTCTCTCGGGAGGATGGCATTTAAGAAAGTATCTGCTGTTAAAATGACAAACAGCATTGACACTTTAATTCACGGTCGGTTAAACACACGTTTGTTTTATAATGCTCACAGCAGACCGCAGTGTTGTTGATAAATTACGTGGGGCCGGGGGGATTTAAGTTCCGCAAAAAAAGGTTGACCATACCGTTGTAATCGTACGGTGCACAGCCCATACTGTACCGGAGGACCACATTGACGCGGTACAGTACGTATCCGCGTACCGTTACACCCCTAGACGACACCCAAATCTACATCAGTACACAATCCCCCCACAGCCCACCCCTCAGTCACATTGAATCCTGCATCACAAACTCCAAACTTGGATGACTCACAACTTCCTCAAACTGAACAGTGACAAGACTGAACTTCTCATCATTGGCACCAAAACCACCCTCACCAGATCCGGACCCATCACACTCACCATCAACGACTCCACCATCACCCCCTCCCCCCTAATCCGAAACCTTGGTGTCCTCCTTGACCACACCCTCTCATTTGACCCCCACGTCCGCTCCATCGTAAAAATATCCTACTTTCACCTCTGCAACATTGCAAAAATCCGTCACTGCCTCTCCCCCCCTGCTGCTGAATCCCTCATTCACGCCTTAATCTCCTCCCGCCAGGACTACTGCAACTCCCTCCTCACCTCCCGCTCCCTCCATAAAATGCAAATGGTCCAAAATTCAGCCGCCCGCCTCCTCACTAACACCCGGTCCCGCGAACACATCACTCCTGTCCTCCACTCCCTCCACTGGCTCCTGATAAAACACCACATAAACTTTAAAACACTACTCCTCACCTTCAAAGCCCTCCACAGCCTGCCCCCCCCCCCCCTACCTGACTGATCTCCTTCTTCCCTACCGCCCCACCCGTTCCCTCCGGTCCTCCTCCACTGCCTCCCTCACTGTCCCGACATCCAAGCTTAAAAACTTTGGAGATCGGGCCTTCTCTCGTACTGCACCCCGACTCTGGAACTCCCTCCCCCAGTCCATCAGAGACTCCCCTACACTCTCCACCTTCAAAGCTCGCCTCAAAACCCACCTGTTCTCCCTTGCCTTCAACCCCCCCCCACCCATAACCCCCTCCAACCTGATTGATGTCTGTCTCCAGTCTTTTTTGTGCTATCATGCTGTCTTCCCTGTTCCCCCCATGGTCTCATGTTCCTTTTGTTTTGTTTCTTTGTCGTTTTTGTTTTTGTTTCTTTGTTTTTGTTTCTTTGCTTTTGTTTCTTTGTTTGTACTCTTGCTCCCGACTATTGTCAGCGACTTCGGGTTATTGAGAAGCGCTATATAAATTAAATGAATTATTATTATTATTAGTACCTGCCCAGCAGAAATAGAGCTCTGTATCAAGAGTGTACAGTACCTGCCCAGCAGAAATAGAGCTCTGTATCAAGAGTGTACAGTACCTGCCCAGCAGAAATAGAGCTCTGTATCATTTTTAAAGCCCATGCATCACAACACAGGTTTTCCAGACTAACCGAGGCACCAGCAGCTTTAAGTTGAATATTTCAATAGAGAATTATAAAAGATATTTCCCAGCCTCTGATCAGCAGATGGCACATCCTGTGTACTTTTTGACGAGGAATGCAATGGTGGTCTTAGTTTTCCAATGCGACCCAAGGAACACCACTGGTTATTGAGGCAGGGAGCCAATCAGATGTTTTGCCTGCCAAGTACAGGAACAAATGTACAGAACCACCAATGATAGTTTATTGTTTTTATTTTTGTATTCAGCTTAAAGCTGCTGGTGCCTCTGGGAGTCTGTCCCAGAACCGTTGTTGATTGATTGAAAATTGTTTAACAGATTGCAGAATGGGTACAATACAGTACAGCTCAATACACACAATTGTTAAGGGGATGCAGACCAGAGAAAGACTTTCGTCTTGTTTACATCAGGGACCCCCATTTTCAATTCATCGTAACATATATGACATACACATGGCCGCCTAGTTATAGTTGAAAGTGGGGGTGCAAGATAATTTTTTTTAAACTTAAATTTGTATTAACACTTATAGACAAACAGCACTTACAAAAAAAAGAAACTAACAACACAATAAAAACAAAAAAAGCAGTGCACATAAATGGTTACATGGGTATCATGGTTAGTTGTCTGGTTCCACTACAGTTGTTTTCCAGGTACTTAATACAAAGGCTGATTGTGTACCTCCCTTAAACAGGTATAAAAATAACTCCTACTCAAAGATATTAAATACTGACTAAGGCATGCATGTGTGATATGGGTCCAGAGACCCTCCTTGAGCTTCTTTCTTCCCTTATCCTTCGTCCTTTTTTTTTTTTTTTTTTTTTATTAACACTTTGACTGCCGGGAGCCGTCTTTAGACGTCTTTGCTGGCCATGCTAAAGTTGCCGGGGGACGCTGTACGTCGTCTTTATATCAATATTTCAAAAATCTGCGATCGGATTCATAATGTCCCTCCGCTGGCCTGAGATCCACCAGCAGGACCCACTGAGCTCTCTGGCGGTTCAGGAGCGCCATCTGGTGGCCGATCGGCGCAAGCGCTTAACAGGAAGCGCATTAGAGGTTTTGCTAGACGTCCATATTGCTTCTGGCCACTCGGTACATGTCCCGTGACTCTAGCTCGTCACTCTACATAGCGATCGATTGCCAATAACTCGATAAACAACATGATTTGGACGTATATACCATTATACAAGCTGGAGATGGACCGGGTAATAATATATCCCATAATGATAAAATTTCTACTCGACGATGATCGCCCAACGGCGCGCGGAGACTGGGGTGAGTTTCAGCGTGTAACGTTACCGTCTTCGATAATAACTGATATTATCAACATTTGACCCACATTAGATGATTGGTATAACGCTGCCCACGGAATTATAAACGCCCCCTCGCCCATCCGGTCAACATCAGATGACGTGTAGTAACTTCTAGAAGTACGTCTAGTTGGAATTTTTTATATCGCGCTGATTGCCATCAAACTGTATTTCATCATCAATATAATGCATTTGGGGCTATATATCACGTTCTGGAGAAAGCTGCAGAAAGAGATGAAAACATACTTATACATTAGACCATACTTTACTATGAATATGTGAATGAAAAAGTTTAACGTTGCTACACAATGAACAATACATATAGGACTTTGAATGGGCCCTAATAATGGCAATGTAGCAATAGAATTTAAAAAGTTATAGCCCTGCAAAGAAGGGGACTTTCTCCATAGACAAATAGCGCTGGCAATCTATGGTATATCATTAATTTAACCTTAGGCAACCAAAGTGTTAACTTTCACTTTGCCTTTTGATTCACCCATACACAAACCACATCATCCCTGAATATTAATATAACACTGTTAAACAGACATAAATAATAAAGTATAAAAACACAAAACAATTGTAATACCCCAAAAAAATAGAAAATACTAACTAAAGCATAGGTGTGTGACATGGGTTCAGAGACCCTCCTTGAACTTCTTTCCTCCTTTACCCTTCGCCCTCTTGTGTTGCATTTGGTTCTTCCTCTGTGATGTCGTTTTCGTTCCCTTTATAATCCTCCCACTTTCCCCATCTTTCCCCAAATTTCTCTTCCTGTAACCTCAGCATGTGTGTTATCCTCTCCATATCCTGTATTTCTTCCACTATTCCTACCCATTGTGCTATTGTCGGTGGGTCTTCCTTGTACCACAGTCACCTCGGCCTTCTCCTCTCTCCTCCCTCCTCTCCCGGGTTTCGATCTCCTACTCTGGTCCATCTGCGTGCCCCCTCCAATCTCTGCTGCAGGCTCCGCGTCTGTTCCTCCCGTCTCCTTCCTTCTCCGTCCTCTGCATCCCCCGTCGTCTCATCTCCTGCGCCGCCTCCCGTGCCGTCGCGTACGTCACCGTCCCTTCCTCCCAGTGAATCCTTAGCGAGGTCATGGGTGATTGGAATCTCATTCCGTTTTCTTTCAGAGTTCTCTTCAGTCCCGCGTAGGACCTGCGTGTTATTGCTACCGCTGTCGAGTAATCGTGATCAAACGATAGTCTTTTCCCTTCGATTTCAATCTTCTTGGTCCACGCGGTTCTGAGTATCAATTCCTTAATCTCAAATCTCAGAAAGTTAATAATCACCGCTCTCGGAGGTCGGTCCGGTTTCGGTCTCGGAGCCAACGCCCTGTGGGTAGAGCTGCCGCGGTATTGATTATTTCCTTACCGCACAAATTTGCTAAATATTTCCTACCGCCGCGGTTATTACCGCACGCACACAATTTTTTTTTTTTAAAGTTTGAATGCATTTTTTTTTTTAGTAGTAGTCTACTCTTTATAGCATATAGCCTGCCTCTAGTCTAAATGTCTATCTTTAGAGGATGACTTTGCAGCATGAATATTGTTTGGGATTCGGCAAGCACGCATTAGTTATTGAAAGTGAAACACGGATTCGAAGTTTCCCCTCTGGTCGTGCGCAGTTCACTCGGTGTCGCGGGCAGGGGTGGTTACCCCTAACCCCCCCGACCCTTTCTTATTATTATTACTATAAAGTTACTACTTTATAATAAAGGCATTCGTTTTGTGGCATTGACATTATATAGTTATACGTTCAATAACATCAGCGTATTTACCGGACCATAGCAAGCCAAGCAATACTCTATTCATATCTCAGTTCCTTTCTTTGCTCAGAGCGTGCTGAGTTGTCCCATTCTGCGGTCTGTTAATAAAGTTTTCAATCAGACAAGTGTATAGAACGAAGGGCTTTTATTATAACATTCGTTGCAGACAGTAAAATCATTATGTCTCGTTTAGTACTCCTGACGAGCGATGGTAGTCCACTCCGGCGGAGAGTTAAAGCTAACGTTATTAGCCGTGTTGTGATGAGCTGACATTCAGGACGTAAAAAACGAATACGCGCTTGCCGATTGGTGGTAACACACTGCATGGCGCTACAACGTGTGACGCGTCTCTCTTCTGACCAATCAGTGGTCTGCAATGTTTCACGTGACTTTTCTGGTACCCAATAGGGTCGCTTGGAACCTCGACAGAGGAGTAGGGTATATCTGCAGAGCCGCAAGCCCAACGAGAGGAGGGTAATTTATTATTATTATTATAAAAAACAGCAGTGACGCGGTATTCAGCCTACTCTGCGGTGGCCGTGATGTAACAGCGATACCGCGGTAATGCGGTAATCGCGGCAGCTCTACCTGTGGGCCCTCTGAATCTCCATTTTTTCCAGTCCCGTCTCCTTCAATTGCTCCTTGATAAGCTTTTCTACATAATGGGTCACCGATTCCCCTTCGACTCCTTCTTTCAATCCCCATATTCTGATGTTATTTCTCCGTGACCTCCCCTCCATGTCCGACATCTTTGTCTATCTGTTCTTGTTTCTGAATCGCACATGTTAATACCTCGTGTATCTCTGTGTTCCATTCCTCCGCTTGCGCCGTTCTAGTCTGTAACTCGGTCACGTTTCTGTCCTGTTCCGCCATCTTCTCCTCCACCCTTTTGAGTTCTGTATTCATTTCACCTCTGAAGTCCTCCTGTTCCTTCCTCAATTCCTCCCGTAGCTTCCCAATATCATTCCTTATCGTGTCCGTGTTCAGTTTTATCGCCGCTGTTATGTTCTCCAATATCCCGGCCTGCATGACCACGGCCCATCCTGGCATTCCCGTGTCTGCCTCAGCGGGACCTCCCCCTTCTTCCGCCTGTCTCTTCTCGGCTTCGCTTCGGGGACTCTGTTTCTTCAAATTCTCCTCTTCTCGTGTGTTCTCCATTTCTCTTTCCTTCACAATCGTTGTCTCTTCCTTACTTCTCGTGTGCATTTTCATTTTTAATCACTTTTCGGGTCCCTTTTTATCCGTTTTTTCGCTCATTTGACCAGGAGCTCTATCGCACGTGTGTTACCCGTCTGCTCTCATACCGGAAGTCCCGGGTGCAAGATTATTAAGTGACAGGCAAGGGGTCCTACTAATCACCCCAAAGTACCAGAAAATACCCCAAAGTATACCCTAAAATACCAGAAAATACCCAAAAATACCCCAAAGTCAGGGCTGTACACTGCGAGCATCTCGTCGCAAATTGCCCCCTAATCTGGCCGGTGCGAGTGGAAAATATCATCTGGGGGCAAGCTTGCGAGTAGTGATTGCAACCCTTCATTCGCATTTCACTCCTAAATTAATCCATACAAATTGGATAAAACATTAGCCTACAACCAGGGCATAATGTTGCGGTTGTCATTTCATTAGACAGACCAGCGCGGACCTTTAATAACATGCAATTTGATTGACACGAGCAATGGGCTAACGTTAGCTGCTATCCACGGTATCCATTAGGATTATGCTAAGCTAACTAGCGTTAGCTGCTGCTAACCCTGGACACCAGTCAAAGCGGACTCCACAACACTAGTTCCATTCGGGAGGAAAGGGGGTGGGTTATATTGACAACGCTTGACAACAGAAGTTTAAACATAACTTCATATTTATTGGTTATTCGTTTCTGTTACTGTATATCATCCACTTTCCATCTCCGTCTGTTAAACGCTTCCTGTTTACATTCGAGTGTGACGTCATCACCTACGGCAGCTTAGACAATCAAAACGCAAACCTAGAACAAAACCCGGGGGGGGGGGGGGGGGGGCTGGCTCTCTCATTCGTTCTCGCCCCCTCTCTCTCTCTCTCTCTCTCTCGCTCTGATTGATTGAAAACTTTATTAACAGATTGCAGAATGGGTACAATACAGTACAGCCAGTGAGCGAAATTAACTTTTTGACTCACCGGCCAGTGGCGGGTAGATGGGAAGAGTCTACCCGCCAAGCATATTTCTTACCTGCCAATATATATTTTATATATAAAATTTTTTTTTAAATAAAATATATATTATATAATCATACTTGTAGTTGTATTATCTGCAAGACATCGCCACCACGCAATAAGTCAAAATGCTTGCTATCTGCAAACAGCTCCACTGTCTGTTTTGGCTGTGTTGCTCTTCTAGAAAAATAATCCTTTCAGGGTTGCCTATTGAAATACTGTACACTTTCCTACTGTACACTTTCCTGATTAATTGAAATGGGGGACCCTGATGTAAACAAGACGAAAGTCTTTCTCTGGTCTGCATCCCCTTAACAATTGTGTGTATTGAGCTGTACTGTATTGTACCCATTCTGCAATCTGTTAATAAAGTTTTCAATCAATCAATCAATCACACCTCCAGACTCCAGTACAGAAACATTGTTTGAGTTTGCGTGTCAGGTAGACCATTGATTGACAGTCGAGTCTGCCAATTACATCACATCGCTTGCACTCCGGTGCTGCAGCTGGACCCATTGCCCACCTCTGCTGTTGATAACGCTAGCCAAGTTATTATACACACAGATACACAGTGGGCCAGTGACTTTGGTGTAGGGGTGTAACAATGCATCGATCCTAAGGGGGAAATTCAACTGCATCGATTTGAAAATGTTAGAATAGATTATCGCAATTTTAATGTGTACACGTTATGTTATTGTCATGTCCGTTAACTTACAGCCAACACACAGACATACGCTACTGCATCAACGTTATGATTAACAAAGCAAGGCATTCGTTTTGTTGCATTAACGTTATATTACTATTGCTATCGATAAATCTAGGTGTTCTAAAATCTATTGCTATTGGTAAGAGAGACTATAATAAGTTGGTGTCTCGGAAAACGAGAGCCCTGATCGCGGAGTTTCAGGAAGTAAACAAGAAAAATGAGAGCTTCCGATTGGTCATTTGCTTTATTTCCCATGAAACCAGTCACTTCACTCTACTGTGATTGGACCGTTGGCTTGAGTGCAATGTGGGACTTGTAGTTTTTTAACGATCTCGCAGCGGAGGAAAAAAAAGACGAGAGGCTATAATCTGTATTCGCACAGCGTGCGCGTAATTGATTTTTACCGTTCGCATACAAATATTTTTAGGGGCCTGCTTATGAACTACACGTCTACACGCCACACGGCGGGCAGCCCTCTAAGTGTCATGCGCCAAAGGTAAAAACAGACCGCCCCTGGCGGGCGGCGGGCTTTAGTTTCGGTCCCTGAGTACAGCTCTCTCTACATTCAATGATTTAAAGTAGCCAAACGTTACAGACAGTATAAATACTAACTGGATAGTTGATGATATAAACATTTAATTTCATTATCTGAAATATTCTAAAATCATTAAGTCTGCTATAAGCCATTATCCCTTTGTGTGTGTGATTATTATTTTCTCACAGTAGTGTGTGTGTGTATATATATATATATATATATATATATATATATATATATATATATATATATATATATATATATATATATATGTGTGTGTGTGTTTGGCTAAAGTGGATAGAAAACACAGTACTGTGCAAAAAAAAGGCACCCAAAAGTTTTTATATAAATGGTCTTAGATGTAAATAAATTTTTTATTAGTGTGTCAGTAGACTACTCTTAGTACATTTTCATTAAATAATTTTTTAAAGCATCTTCATGGTTTAATAATGCAAACATATGTTGCAGGGACTTATTATAATCATCATATTGGCGTGACTGTATGCATCAAAGGGTTAAATCAAGCATTTTTAAGTGCTTTAGAGGAAATGTCAAAATATTGCGATATATATATCGTGTATCGTGATATGGCCAAAAAATATCGCGATATCATTTAGAGGCCATATCGCCCAGCCCTATTATAATGGTAAAATAGTTATTTAAAAATTTGCCCCTAAAAAATATTCTTTGCCCCTAAATTTCTCATTTAGGGGCAAGTGTGCCCCTAGTGAAAAAGCTTAGCGTACAGCCCTGCCCAAAGTATACCCCAAAATACCAGAAAATACCCCAAAGTATACCCCAAAGTATACCCCAAAATACCAGAAAATACCCCAAAAGCCAAAATACCCCAAAGTACCAGAAAAGACCCCAAAATACCCCAAAGTATACCCCAAAGTACCAGAAAATACCAGAAAATACCCCAACGTAGGGCTGGGCGATATAACGATAACTATCGCGATATATTTTAATAATCGATATCGAATATCGAAATAAAAAAAAATCGATTTTTTTTTTCTTTTCTTTTTTTTCTTGCAACAGGGCAGTTTTAAAACCAGAGACAGTGGACAGACTTCAATTCAGATTTCTTTTTCTCTTGTCCATTTATTTTGTTTGCTTTCTAATTTAAAATACATTTTGAAACCGTCTGTACACAGTAGGCTATGTGTGCTAGCAGAGCTAGTCTCCAGTCACGAGTCACGGTGCACATGTGCGGTGGTTTGTCCACCAAAAAAGCGCCAAAAGATCGAAAATAAACTAGCAGAGCCAGAACTGTTCAACTCCTCTGGAGCCACAGCCAGCAGAGAAGCCGGTTTACTTTAGCTTTTAAACCAGCTGCAGCCTGAGAACTGGAGTGTGAGGGGATGTAACACTAAAGATGGCGGCAATGACAAAGAATTGCTGCAAAATAAACATACATCTGTTGTTAAAAAAAAAAAAAAAAAAAAAAAAAAAATTTATACTTATAACAATTCGATAATTATCGATATCGAGAAATAAAATAAAATTATCATATCGTTATCGCGATATGATTTTTTTCCATATCGCCCAGCCCTACCCCAAAGTACCGCAAAGTATACCCCAAAGTACCAGAAAATACCCCAAAATACCATAGAATACCCCAAAGTACCAGTAAATACCAGAAAATACCCCAAAATACCCCAAAGTACCAGAAAATACCACAAAGTACCCCAAAGTACCCCCAAAGTACCAGAAAATACCCCAAAATACCCCAAAGTATACCCCAAAATACCAGAAAATACCCCAAAGTATACCCCAAAGTACCAGAAAATACCAGAAAATAGTGGGGGTGCAAGATTATTAAGTGACAGGCAAGGGGTCCTACTAATCACCCCAAAGTACCAGAAAATACCCCAAAATACCCCAAAGTATACCCTAAAATACCCCAAAGTATACCCCAAAATACCAGAAAATACCCCCAAAGTACCAGAAAAGACCCCAAAATACCCCAAAGTATACCCCAAAATACCAGAAAATACCCCAAAGTATACCCCAAAGTACCAGAAAATACCCCAAAGTACCGCAAAGTATACCCCAAAGTACCAGAAAATACCCCAAGATACCCTAGAATACCCCAAAGTATACCCCAAAGTACCAGAAAATACCAGAAAATACCCTAAAATACCCCAAAGTACCAGAAAATACCCCAAAATACCAGAAAATACCCCAAAGTACCCCCAAAGTACCAGAAAATACCCCAAAGTATACCCCAAAATACCAGAAAATACCCCAAAGTATACCCCAAAGTACCAGAAAATACCAGAAAATACCCCAAAGTACCCTAAAATACCCCCAAAGTATACCCCAAAATACCCCAAAGTACCAGAAAATACCCCAAAATATGATGAGCTTCAGACAGTTCTGAATATGTTGCAGGAAAATCATTATGTTCAGCAAATAATTTCTAGGAAGGGAAAACCACCTTGCGTCATCCTTTACTTTGATGAACAATTAGAAGAGGTTAGAAGATTTTGTTGTGGGCAGGATGCTACATCTGTTTTAGGAGTGGATCGCACATTTAATTTGGGGGCTTGCTTCTTAACAGTGACTGTGTTCAAAAACCCAAAACTTTTTAAGAAAGAGACTGGAGAGCCACCATTATTCATTGGGCCACTGTATTTGCACTGGGACGGCAGCTTTGAGACTTACCATGATTTCTTTGCCCATTTGAAATCAAAGTTGTCGGTGGCATATTTAGGGGTATACTTTGGGGTATTTTCTGGTATTTTGGGGTATACTTTGGGGTATTTTCTGGTATACTTTGGGGTATTTTCTAGTATTTTCTGGTACTTTGGGGTATACTTTTGAGTATTTTGGGGTACTTTGGGGTATTTTGGGGTATTTTCTGGTTTTGGGGTATACTTTGGGGTATTTTGGGGTATTTTCTGGTATTTTCTGGTACTTTGGGGTATACTTTGGGGTATTTTAGGGTATTTTGGAGTATTTTGGGGTATTTTCTGGTATTTTGGGGTATACTTTGGGGTATTTTCTGGTATTTTGGGGTATTTTGGGGTATACTTTGGGGTATTTTGGGTAGGGATGCACCGAAACCGATACCGAAAATAGAAAACAGTTGGCCGAAAACCGAAAGCCCGAAAATGATTCAGAGAATAGAATTTTTTTTACCAATGTTGTGGAACATTATGATTATGGAAAAATATATGATTATGGCAAAACTTAACTTAAATAATAAATAATCACTAATATGGGTACATAAAACATTTATTCAGCACTTCTGAATGCATACAGTACATTAATTCCATCTTTTCTCTGGCTGCTCAGCGGACATCTGTGCTCTACTGAGCGCACCTTTCTAGTCCCCAGCTGAATGTGCTCGCTTGACTCGGCACAGTAGACGCGCGACAGACAGACAGCTGGGCTGTGTTAACATTACATTGTACAGTCGCGCGAAATAACGTTATGAATGCCCGAAATAACATAGCATTACAAAGTACAGTTGACAGCTGGGCTGTGTTAACGTTACAATGTACAGTCGCGCGAAATAACGTTATGAATGCCCGAAATAACATAGCATTACAAAGTACAGTTGACAGCTGGGCTGTGTTAACGTTACAATGTACAGTCGCGCGAAATAATGTTATGAATGCCCGAAATAACATAACGTCACAAAGTACAGGTCCAGCTCAGTATGATGTCATAATCAAACATTCTATAACATTTGTGTATCTATTCAACAATTCTCTCACAGTTGAGTGTGGACGACAGCGGGGACGAGGGAGTGTAACTACATAACATAGGCAGAAACACAATCCCCCCCCCTCTCGCTCTGAATAATATGCATATTAGATCACTCAGTGATTAACCGCGGCATATAGTAAATAAGGATATAAAGCATGTTAAAGACGCATTTATTGGACGCATTGCGCGCAGTTTACATAGAAACAGCGCGACTCCCGACAGCATCACAACAACACGTGAATAATATGCATATTAGATCACTCAGTGATTAACCGCAGCATATAGCAAATAAGGATATAAAGCATGTTAAAGACGCAATTATTGGACGCATTGCGCGCAGTTTACATAGAAACAGAGCGACTCCCGACATCATCACAACAACACGCAAGGTTGTTTCTGTTTCTGTGACATATTTTCGGTGAAAAAACTCTTTCGGCCGAAAGCCAAAAGGCAATTTTTTGCCATTTTCGGTCGAAAACCTTCGGTGCCGAAATTTCGGTGCATCCCTAATTTTGGGGTATTTTCTGGTATTCTCTGGTACTTTGGGGTATACTTTGGGATGTTTTAGGGTATTTTGGGGTATTTTCTGGTACTTTGGGGTATTTTGGGGTATTTTCTGGTATACTTTGGGGTATTTTCTGGTATTTTGGGGTATACTTTGGGGTATTTTCTGGTACTTTGGGGTGATTAGTAGGACCCCAGGCAAGGGGTGGTTTGGAGGGGGTCCCCTCCATGGCAGATTTTTTTAAATTTAATGAACACCTGTATGTGCAATTTCCTGCAATATAGAGCCTTCAATCTTGACCAATAAAGCTGCTCTTTTCACTATAATTGCAGTATGATAGCCAATTACTATAATAATAATAATATATTAATTAGGGATGTCCTGATCGCATTTTTGATTTTGAGTATCTGCCGATACCGATCTTTCCCGATCCGATCTTCTACATTAGTAACCAATTTGACGCATTTTTGTCAGAAACTGGCGGAGCTAGACAAGCCCCTCCGTTCACATCCCCAGCAGCAGTAGCAACAACAACAAAAAACAACAACAACCATTCTTAAATCATGACCACGTAAACATCATGAAAAATTCACTGCGAGGGCTCTTTTAGCTAACGCTAGCTAGGCACGTAGCTATACATTACAATAGCATCACTTCACTGTCTGCCGAGCTAGCGTTGGATACCAAGCAAGCTAACATTGACTTTAAAGCCAGCACTAGCTAATGGTTAGGTAACACTAGTTGCAAGGTAGCTCATATATTGACGCTATCAATAGCCCCAGTCGAGCGCGGCGGCTCGCATCACCATACGAGAAATATTCAGTTTCAATCTGTTTGCGCATTTAGTATACAGTCACAGTGTTCGACTTACGTAATGATTTGCTCCACTTTAGTGTGAAACGCCGACGAATAATCCTCACAAAGCGAATGTTATCCAATATCCAGGTGAACTTTCTTCATTCAAACGAGGTATTCAAAACAGCTGTTTTGGCACCAGCCGCCTCCCCCATTCCTTTGCTCGCTCTAGTCACATAACGTCCGCCTTGCAAACATTGCAACTGGCTATATTGGACTGGCTTTGGTTTCAATTTTAAAATGCTTCCAAACTTCTGACATTTTGTGTAGCTGCACCGAGTCATCAGGTGGACATAACCTGCCCGGCCGTGTTTACTTGCGGGAGCAACACGTTGTGGTACCATCGCATGCACTCATGCTCTGGGGGAGGGACCGTGGGAGGCAGTTGATCAAACCATTAAAATGTGGCGGGCGATGTGTCTGGGGCGCTTTCTCTCACATGCAATATGGAGAAGGGTGGCATCCCGATAGAGGATGCAGCACATACCTGCTCGAAGGTAGTTCGGTCTACATGCAAAGTATATATATCAGGGATGTATACGCATAATGTATAGTATAGTATGTTTCTTTTTTCGTAAGTCTTTTTTTTATTTTCCATGTCAGTTGTTAATGTATTTGTATGAGTCCTTTACATGTTTTGTATGTTCTTACAAAAAAGAAAAAGGCAAATCCTGGAAATTGCATATGATGATGTGGAAAGAGATGTTTTGAATATTGGAGAGATTTGTGCAAAAAATATCAATAAAAAAAAAAAAAAAAAATGTGGCGGGCGCGGGGTCACAATCGTTGGAAACTTAAAAACTCGCTATTAAGTGTCATTGCATATTATTAATTTGATTGGAATTACGTAGTTATGGTTACATTTATATATTGGGGTGGGGACATATCATATTTTTCATATGATCAAAAAGTGGGGGTGCAAAAGCACACGTTTGCTCCCCCAAGTTCAATTGTGGGGGTGCAGCTGCTCCACATGCTCCATTGGTCAGTCGCCAGTGGACATACAGATAGGACAGTACTGCTACATCTAGACATTTATGACATACCAGCCAGATCTACAAATACAGTACCGTTTGTGATACAAAAAAATAGTCTAAAAAAGAGAGTATATACATTTGAGGGGGAATAAACTGTACATTGGAGGAGGTTGGGTAGGTGGGGTGGGGGGAAATTGTACATTGGAGGTGGTTGGGTGGGGGGACTGTACATTGGAGGGGGTTGGGTTTAGACATTTACAGTTTCGAATTGCAGTCTTCCGTAGGTGCTCTTTGAGAGTGGTTTTGAAAGTGGGTAGTGATTCACATTCCTTTACAGCTGTGGGTAGGGTGTTCCACATTGATGTGGCACAATTGCGAAACGTGTTTAGTCCCTTGTTTGAGACAAATCTGGGTTTAACATGATTTGTGGAGCTCCCTCTGACATTTGGGAAATATTTTGACATGTACATGGGTACCTTAGTGGTGTAGTGTATCTTGTAGACCAGGCACATTGCAAGTTGCTGTACTCTGTCGTCTACTCTAAGCCATCCTAGGTTGTCAAAGTGGGCAGGGGTGAGGTGGGTTCTAGGAGTAAGGTCAACCAGTTTGTTTTGTGATGTTTGTAATTTAGATTTTAGTGCCTTTGAGGTGCTTTGGTACCATGAGGTGCAAGCATAGTCGTAGTACCCTTAAATGAGTGCTCCTGTTAGAGTCTTCAGGGTATTCTTGTTTACCAGAGAGGAGATCCGGTACAGGAATCTAGTTTGTTGGTTGACTTTTTTTTTATTACACTGGATGCCATTTTGTCACAGGAAAGATTTGCCTCTAGGATGGAACTCAGGTATGTAATTTCATCTTTCCTTGTGACAATATTGTCACCCACTGTAAATGAGAAGCCGTCGGTCTCGCTGAGTTTGTTATTTGAACCGAAGAGTGATTGATTGATAACTTTATTAACAGATTGCAGAATGGGTACAATACAGTACAGCTCAATACACCCAATTGTTAAGGGGATGCAGACCAGAGAAAGACTTTAGTCTTGTTTACATCAGGGTCCCCCATTTTTTATTCATCAGGACATAATATGATACTGTCTATAGACAGATCTGTATGTCATGTATGTAGGGATGCTCGATATTGGCTTTTTTACCGATACCGATATTCCGATATTGTCCAACTCTTAATTTCGATACCGATATCAACCGATACCGATATATGCAGGGTTTCCCCCCAAAAAAACTGAATAATTTCAGGTAATTAATAATTTCACTGGATGCATTCAAAAGGCTTTCTAAATGTAAGCATTATCTGTGCAAAATATGATAATTAAAAAAGTTAAAATTAACATTACATATCTCTTGTTGTTGAATTAAACCAACATGCATACTTTTGACAATAAATAAAATAAGAATTGGTTCTTACTTGCTTGCCTGGGTAAATAAAGGTTAAATAAATGTTAAAAAAAATAAAAATAAAAAATACAGATATTTTTCGATATCACATTTTACTGCCGATATCGGCCGATAATATCGGTCGGCCGATAATATCGGACATCCCTACATGTATGTCATATATTATATGACATACATGACATACAGATCTGTCTATAGACAGTACTGCTACATCTATACATTTATGACATAGGAATGATAGGAACAAACATGGAGGTGGTGTCTGTATGTACATACACAAGGACACCAAATTCATCAACAGAAATGACCTGAATCATAAATCAATTGAAACTGTATGGGTGGAAATCCTATTCGAAAGGGCGAAATCCCTACTGGTTGGCACAGTCTACAGGCCGCCAGATCATAGTGGCTTTTATGATACACTGGATGGGTGTTTAGCTGGAGTTGAGGATGTAGACAAAATTTTTATTGGAGACTGGAACACGGATATGCAACGAAAAGATGCACCCGTCTTCAAGGCCTTCAGTAGGTTTTGTGATCTGCATGGCCTCAGCCAGCTAATCACCCAACCCACACGTGTATGTGAATCAACTCAGACTACCATTGACCTCATTCTGACCTCCGACAAGTCCAAGATCTCAAATAAAGGGGTTATAGCATGTGGGTTAAGTGATCATTATATGATATTCTGTACCCGAAAAAAACTAAAACAAAAGGCTGGCTGCCACAAAACAGTCACATCTAGAGACCTCAAAACCTACTCTAGCGAGGCCTTCAACCTTGAACTGGAGAGTCTGGACTGGTCAGATGAACTCAATGGTACACTGGTTGACGAAACATGGCTAGGTTTCAAAACCAAATTCTCAGCAATACTAAACGACATGGCCCCCCTAAGAACCACCAGGGTAAAAAATCGCGCTGAGCCGTGGATGCACTCCGAAATACTGGCCGCTATGAAAACCAGAGACAAAAAATGCTCTGAGTTTCGTAAAAGTCAGTCAAAGCTTACTAAAAGCACGAGCAGTGAACTCCAAGCCCACGTGACTGAACTCAAACTAGAAAGAAACAGACTAAGAAACGACGTAAACTCCATGATCAAAACTGCAAAAAAGAATTTCATCAATGACAAAACTGAGGAAAACAAAAACAAACCACGTGAACTTTGGAAATTACTCAATAATCAACTAGGATGCAGTAAAAAACTTAAAACCAGATTCTCAAACATAAACATAAAAACGGACAACACGCTCATCACAGACAAGCTGGATGTAGCCAATTACTTAAACATTTTCTTCACAAACATAGCTACAACACTGGTAAACAAACTACCCTCCCACTCAGGGCTTTATGGGGTAGAACACATAGTAGCTTACTACAAAAACCTAGGGGTCCGCAAGGACGACTTCAAGCTGGAAATGGTAACAACAGATGAGGTACTCAATAAACTGAGCGCCCTCCAACCTAACAAGGCCACTGGCCATGACAACATCCCCTCCAAATTCCTCAGAGACTCAGCAGCCGCCATCACACCAATCATCACACACATAATAAACCTCTCCATAAAACAGGGACACGTCCCCAAGGACTTCAAAATTGCGAGGGTGACCCCTCTGCACAAAAAGGGCAGCAAATTAGACCCAGGCAACTACCGCCCTGTTTCTATTCTCACCTCCATCTCGAAAGTCATGGAAAAAATAGTCTACGAACAGGTCGAAAAGTACCTAGCGGAAAAAAATCTAATCTACGAATTCCAATCTGGCTTCAGAACATCCCACTCCACTGACACATGCCTTCTCTATTTGAATGACCACATCAAACAAGAGGTGGACGCAGGCAAATACTGCGGCATGGTCATGCTGGACCTACAAAAGGCCTTTGACACGGTCAATCACTCCATTCTGATTGACAAGCTAAAAGCAATTGGTTTTGATAGTCTATCAGTGAGCTGGATGCAATCCTACCTTGAGGGGAGGGAACAGATGGTGGAGGTAAACGGTACTCTATCCCCCCCCTCACAGTGAGCTGTGGTGTTCCACAAGGAAGCATACTAGGACCGCTACTGTTCCTAATTTATGCAAATGACATGTCGTCAGCTTGTGACTGCAACTTGTTCCTGTTTGCGGACGACTCAGCCCTGCTGGTCTCTGACAAGAACAAGTTACAGGTTGAAAAAACCCTCAGCTCGGAACTAGGCAGAATCTGCATATGGCTCGCTGATAACAAACTATCATTACACATGGGCAAAACAGAGTCCATTCTCTTCGGTTCAAATAACAAACTCAGCAAGACCGACGGCTTCTCAGTTACAGTGGGTGACAATATTGTCACAAGGAAAGATGAAATTACCTACCTGGGTTCCATCCTAGAGGCTAATCTCTCCTGTGACAAAATGGCATCCAATGTAATAAAAAAAGTCAACCAACGAACTCGATTCTTGTACCGGATCTCCTCTCTGGTAAACAAGAACACCCTGAAGACTCTGGCAGGAGCACTCATTCAGGGGTACTACGACTATGCTTGCACCTCATGGTACCAAAGCACCTCAAAGGCGCTAAAAACAAAATTACAAACATCTCAAAACAAACTGGTCAGACTACTGCTTGACCTTACTCCTAGAACCCACCTCACCCCTGCCCACTTTGACAACCTAGGATGGCTTAGAGTAGACGACAGAGTACAACAACTTGCAATGGGCCTGGTCTACAAGATACACTACACGACCAAGGTACCCATGTACATGTCAAAATACTTCCCAAAGGTCAGTGAATACCACGATCACAACACCAGAGGGAGCTCCACAAATCATGTTAAACCCAGATTCGGCTCAAATAAGGGACTAAACACGTTTCGCAATTATGCCACATCAATGTGGAACGCCCTACCCAAAGCTGTAAAGGAATGTGGATCACTACCCACTTTCAAAACCTCTCTCAAGGGACACCTACGGGAGACTGCAATTCAACACTGGCCCCTGTAAATATCCTAACCCAACCCCCTCCAATGTACAGTCATTTACCTAGTATGGTTGTCAATAGTTCAATGTACAATTGTGTTTGTTTGTACAGTGTCTCCTCCCCCCCCCCCTCAATGTACAGTGTTACTTGTTTATACAGTGTGCCCCCCGCCCCCCCCCCCCCCCAACCACCTCCAATGTAAATTACCCAGTATGGTTGTCAATACCCCAATGTACCCAACCCCCCCCACCCAACCTCCTCCAATGTACAGTTTCTACGTCAAATGTATATACTCCCTTTTCTTGACTCCTTCTGTATCACAAAAAGTACTGTATTTGCAAATCTGGTATGTCATAAATGTATAGATGTAGCAGTACTGACTATCTGTATGTCATGTATGTCATATATGTCTATATGAATTGAAAATGGGGGACCCTGATGGAAACAAGACAAACGTCTTTCTCAGGTCTGCATCCCCTTAACAATTGTATGTATTGAGCCGTACTGTATTGTACCCATTCTGCAATCTGTTAAATAAAGTTTTCATTCATTCATTCATTCATTCATTCATTCATTCATCATTCACATACCAGATTTGCAAATACAGTACTGTTTGTGATACAAAAAGAGTCCAGAAAAGAGAGTATACATTTGACGTAGAAACTGTACATTGGAGGAGGTTGGGTAGGTGGGGTGTGTAAGGAAATACCCTTATAGTTCTTTTATTGAATGAAGCAGTGAGACAAGTTGAGTCTGAAGTCTGGTGCCGCCAAGGTTTTTATCTCGAAGTACACAGAGAACACAGGAAGGATAGCTCTTCAATCCGGACCACGCACCTCCGCACACAGAGCGAGCCAGTGCCAAGTGGTGGTTTCGTCAATACATCGTCACATCATTTATACATTTCTCGTCAGAATGGTGTGTGTATTTCTCTCTGTGTGTATCCATGAATGTCTGTGTGGTGTGTGTGTGTGTGTGTGTGTGTGTGCTGGTGTTTGCTTAGATGGGGAAAAGGAGGGGCTGTATTCCTCCGCTCTCCTTATCAGATGGTGTGTGTATGTCTCTCGGTGTGTTATGCATTGATGTCTGTGTGATGTGTGTGTGTGTGTGTGTGTGTGTGCTGGTGTTTGCTTAGATGGGGGAAAGGAGGGGCTGTATTCCTCCGCTCTCTTTATCAGATGACGGCATATAATTTGTGTGTGTGCATGTGTGTTGGTGTGTGTGTGTGTGAGTGTGTGAGTGTCGGTGTGTGTGTGTCGGTGTGTGTGTGTGCTTTTGCATGCTTCTGATATGATCATGCACCTGTGTCCAGAACTGTTTCATGGGGCCCTATGTTTACACAGAGACCGTTTCATCGGGTCCCGTGTTTACACAGAGACATCTGACGTCAGTGTACAGAAGATATATAAGATATTGACAACAGATCAATGAATTAAAACTATCAATCCCCCTTTTGACATATAAATCTATATGTCAACACAACAATTCATTGTGCACCCAACAATATGACACAACCATCAATCATCAAGACATACACTAAGCATGGACCTGTCAAAAGGCCAAGGTCAGGAACAAATAGAGTACATTTCCGGACATATACCTACATATCGGATGACCACCAATACTGCCATCAATACATCAGACCTGCACTTAATCCAAGAGGGCGTGTATATCATATAAGCGTGAAGCTTAACTATACGGGGGCCCAGAGGCAAACATAGCACGAAGCGCATGGTATAGCAGAGACATGTGACACTTAGATGGTCCAGTGGTCATCCAGTAGCGTCCAGTGTCGTCAGGGCCGTAGATGGGCAGGCCATAGATCAAACCCGTGAAATATTAATTACAATTGCACAATATCGCTTTGACCCTTTTAACCTCCTTCCAGTTAAGAGTACCCTCCTCCCGTTCGGACGCACTGCTTGCCCTACTTAGATGCACCTCTCCCCGCCAGGATCAGGAGATGCCACGTGTGGGGAGACCGGCCCTACAGGGCCGCATCGCCGCCTACACTGGACCCCTTCTCACCCAACCAAGGATACAGGCCTCCACTTCCAGGCCAAGGTCTCCTCACATGAACAGAAGAAGTCCCCTTATTTTACCTTCAGGTGCAGTTTAAGGCTGGGTCCCTTTCCAATCTTAGGAGAGACAATTCAGATTCCTCTGAATTGACACCCCTCATCCCTCTGCTTCCCAGCATTTTCTTTTCAAAAACACTGATCAGAGAAGCACAACTCGCCTACTAACCCTGTATCGGCTAGTAAGGTTACTGTGGCCTGACTGTACATTGAGCCAGGTGCATTTATGGTCTCTGCCATAACGCTCTCCCAACCGGCTGGCGACCCAGTCGATAGCGACCTCATAGTCCGTCATCAAGTCAGGACCCCAAGCGGCTGACTGTCCGTAGTACCTATCAGCCACTCAGTTTAGAAACCGACGGTCTTGTCCCCACCCCGCTTGCTCCGGGCATGGAAATATTGACCGTTTTCGCCAGCCTAGCCTGTTCACGGCAGGTGCTGTGCCCCCTCCGGTGCACTGCCCTGCTCCTAGGTGTGAACTGTCGTCCACGTACCACCCAGTGCCCACACCAACTTACGTGCGACGTTTCCTGGGCCGACTAGACGGTACCACAGTGGTATGTTAATTCATACCTCGTTACGCACGAGGGCCTTCAGTCACTCCCCAGCACTATAGTTTCTGTTTAACGTGCGCCCAGACTCTTGCGAGCCCACTGCCGCCTGTTTTGGTCTAGAGGTTCGGGGTGCCTAATCCCCTCCCTAAACCAAGGAAATCCCTAAACCAAGGAAACTAACACGAGGCATAGAGGAATGAAAACACACAAAAAAATAACAATAAACTGACGTTGATTTAACCTTAACCAGGACCCGTAAAATATGGAAATGATGCTTGACCGCTTTCGCACAATGCACATGCCTGAAATACTATGTAAGACAGTTCAGCCAGGTCAGTTTTCTTTTGCACAATATCAATCATATTTCAAGACAGTTCAGTTTTAGTTCAGTCACATTTTGCATAATTTCAATCAATTTATACTTTCTCATCTAATATTAATTTATTCAGTTGTTGTGTCCAATTCAGTTCAATTTATTCAGTTGTTGTGTGGAGTCCAATTCAGTTCAATTTATTCAGTTGTTGTGTGGAGTCCAATTCAGTTCAATTTATTCAGTTGCTGTGTGGAGTCCACACAGAGTCCAAACACCGCAGGCCATCAGGCAGAGAGCGGCGACCGACACCGTCAGTCAGCCATCACCCCCAGAGGACACTGCATCATACTGAATTCAGGCCGAAGTCCTGTTGCCGGCCCCTCCCCCTCAATCCGGCATCAGCCCTACATTTTCAGGCGAGCAGCGAGCGACAGCTTGTGACATCGTCGGGGTTGCATTTCCACCCCACCACCGGCGGAGAAGGGCCCCGGTACGGTTCTCAGCATGACCACAGCGTCCCCAAGGAAGTGGATGACAGCTGACCGTTCCCCATCGCGTCCATGGTCGCTCAGCCTCTCCCCAACCCGACAGCCCGTGGAAGAAACACAGAACACAGAACACCACATAGCTTACTTAACAACCAGTACAATGCATCCAGACTTATTTATGAGAAAACCCATTGATTGAAATACATAAAAAATGCGTAAAGAACCACTCAACTTTCAGATTCACAGTTGGGGCATATCAGCGTCATACTCCGTCACCATCACCCAAACTCACAAATGAAAAAGAAGAAAAAAAAATAATGCAATGATTTTCAATGGTTGCAATCTCTATGCCGAAGGATCATTAGAAAATCAGACTAAAATTCACATAAAACAAATCAACACAAAACACACATTGTCCCACATCAGAGTATACAATATTCCATGAGTAGACAATATTCTAATGAGTATATGATAAAAAGAAAAGAAAGAAAAAAAAAATATCTTGTCCCCATTCTCACAACCCTACCACGACCTCATAGAAACTTGCAGTTGGTTCCCCCACATCCTCATCCCCGGATGCCATCATGTCAGCAGAGTCCGGTGGCTCAGACACGGGGGACCCCAGCTGGACAGGAAAGAGACGGGGAGGAGAGCCGGCCGGTGCATCCTCTAAGGGTTCCTCATAGGCCGGTGCCTTGAGCACGGATCCTGCAGTCGCCTCGTGGGCATCCTCTCCATCCCCCAACAGGGCCTCCAACTCGTCCATACCATACATACCACCCTCTCCATCACCTACACACCCAGCCTCCCCTCCATTCACCATCATCTGGTACCCAGCATCCCCTCCATTTCTGTATTTACAGTGTAATTAGACAATAATATGCGAACAACTTGAAACACTTGGATTCCATTCATACTAGTCTGCTCATTGGACACCGTGACAGTATCATTTATATAATTGTATTATATTTCCTGGTCAGAGTTGTTATTAGTTACACCATGAGAACGTTGAGGATTCTCTTCCCCTTGCAGTGTATGTAGTCTCTGTAACAAAACAACTTTGTTATGTATTTTGGTATCGTCTAATTACATCATGATTAAAGTGATGATGGAGATTATGATTTTTTAGAGTCGTGACCGACCAGACGGTCCATGTGGGGAACGCGCCCAGACATTTTCTAAGATTGATCAAATTGGTCTGCTTTCAAAGCCCTCCCGTGTGGTTGATTGACTGTGTTTGTATGTATATGTATGTATGTGTGTTTTATGTATATGTGCGTGGTTATGTGTGTGTATGTGCATGTATATATGTGTGTGTGTGTGTGTGTGTGTGTGTGTGTGTGTGTGTGTGTGTGTGTGTGTGTGTGTGTGTGTGTGTGTGTGTGTGTGTGTGTGTGTGTGTGTGTGAGTGAGTGAGTGAGTGAGTGAGTGAGTGAGTGAGTGAGTGAGTGAGTGAGTGAGTGAGTGAGTGAGTGAGTGAGTGAGTGAGTGAGTGAGTGAGTGAGTGAGTGAGTGAGTGAGTGTGTGTGTGTGTATGTACGGGGGCCTTGTTACTACCTGGTACAACCCAATATTAGAACGTGCTTCAACAGCAGAAGTTGTTTAGCAGGTTCACTAACAACTTTTAACATCTGAAAACTGTCTGCACACTAAAAATCTACTATATAATCCTCTTAATTATATTACCCAGTGTTTTGAAACGCTCTGAACTATATATTTGTCCTTCCTCTATTGTCTTTGCACCAGGCAACACCTAAAACAATATACTTATATTTTCAAAAATATCTTTGGTTATGAAGTATCATAAAAAAAACATAAAATAAAAGTTTTTACATTTTTAAAAAGATACAAGAAAAAATTAAATAAAGATGAAATGAAAAGTTTCTGACACAGAGGAGCAGACGCTACCAGGGAGCGATGTGACAGTATCTGCCCGCTAGGTGTCGCCACCACACCTCATACAACCTTCTAATACCTTCTCATACCACCTTCTCATACCTCTCATTACACCTACTAATACCTTCTCATACCACCTACTAATACCTTCTCATTACACCTACTAATACCTTCTCATTACACCTACTACAGTGGCGGCTTCCTCCCTTTCTACCCTCAATCTCAGCCAATTCCAGTCTACACCCACTCCCCCTTAGGCCTAAGAGAGAGGGAACACAAAATAGATTAATGGGGATTGAGGGGGGGAAACGTAATCACCCTTCCTTCTCCTGCCCTATTTCGCAACATACCTCCTTTAAAGAATGCTACGTCACGGATTGACATTGACACAAATCTCTCTGCGCCCATCGATTGTAGCTGAGCTATAATGCCTGACCTAGACGTAAGGCCCATAGCCCCCAGTGGTACGCGTCGATTAGTCCCTTCGGCACTGCTATTCTCCATAGCCACTTTTACCTTGAAAGAGAGAGAGAGAGAGAGAGAGAAAAGAAATGAGCAGGGGAGAAGGGGAGAGAGAGGGCGCGAGCCAGTGAGAGAAAACGGGAAAGCCAGAGAGAGAGCGCGTGAGGAAAAGTGCCAGTCCGGGGCGCGCGAGCGAAAGAGAGAGAGAGAGAGCGGGGAGAGAGAGAAGGAACGAGAGAGAGAGTGAGAAAGAGAAGGAGAGAGAGAGAGAGAACGAGAGAGAGAGAGAGAAAGGGAGCGAGAGAAAGAGAGGGAGAGGGAGGGAGAGAGCGTGCGAGTGGGGGAGAAGACACTCTGAATGGGTCCTGTGAGAGCGGGAGAAGAGAGAGAGAACGAGAGAGTGAGAGAGAGAGACAGAGAGAGAGAGAGAGAGAGAGAGCCGTGTTGTTGTAGTTCTCGAGGAGGGAGTAGAATTCGGCCGAGCGCGCGTCGCTCCAAGAAAATGTTGTATCAATATGAAGTGTCTTTAGCAATGCAGAGTGCAGACCCATGTGATATCACGTGTGGTCCCGCACCGTTTACAGCAAGCGGCACCAACGAAATAATAATGATAATAATGGTGATGATTATGTGGAAATGAAAACGGGGACCCTGATGACGAAAGCTCCATCACTGGTCCGCATCCCCTTAACAGCACTATACCGTATTTCTGTGAACATGCTCGCCTCTACCAATATCCATATTTGTGGTAACAACGCAGATATCGAGTGTATTTCTGTGAACATGCACGTCTCTGAAGCGCTTCAACCCCTCAAGCCGCGCGCCCGTGGGGGGAGGACAGCGAAGCGCCGGTCCCACCGGCCGCAGAGTGCACGGCGGTGTTCAGAGCGGTTTATGCAAATAAACTAACCACACAACATAATACATATAATATAATAATATAATATAACACCCGCTCCTTCTCAGACCCGGAGCATATATACCCACCTATATTTAATCAACTAGGTTGTCAATGCATAGTCTGAAACTGCAATGTGGAGAGAGACCCGTTCCCTCGCTCCGCGGCCGCATCCCTCTACCACAGAGCAGCACACTAATGCAATATGGACGATATTTATTCTAATAATAATAGGTTATTTATTCTAATAATAATAGGTTGGCCTCCCTACCACTATTCATTATAATATAATGATAATGGCCTCCTTATCAACAACATAACGCACCGGTTTTGTATCCCGTGATGAATATTCATATATCCACTTGACTCGACTGGAGACATGGCTTCACTCATCATATGGAACTTCATACATGTGTTACACATTATTAATTCAACACACATATCAGAACTTTTTCGTACCACTTTCCTTCTAACTAATAGTGACCGTGACGACGGGGGCCACGTTGGAAAGGTGCTAACCCCTAACCAGGGACTTTAACCCGGGGACTCTAACCCCCCTTAACCACGGAGGACTTTAACCAGGGAACTTTAACCCGGGGACTCTAACCCCTAACCAGGGAACTTAAACCCGGGGACTCTAACCCCTAACCAGGGAACTTTAACCCGGGGACTCTAACCCCCCTAACCAGGGAACTTTAACCCGGGGACTCTAACCCCCCTAACCAGGGAACTTTAACCCGGGGACTCTAACCCCTCTTTCAGGACTCCAACCTCTCAGGACTTGACTCGATAAAAAAAATAAAAAATAAAAATAAAAATAAAAAACTGCATGAAGTCCTATGTACAGTGTGTGGCCACAGATCTCGCAGACGCAGGCATATTTCATTCAAATGACAAACCTATTCTAAATTTGGAATTTCCAATTGCAGAAACTTGGTATTCTGCTCACCTTTCGTCATTGAAGAAACAGCCCCGGGGTCCGTCATCCGATCTGCCGCACACAGCCATTCAACTCGTCATTCCGTCCCAGGAGAAATGCACGAAACGGACAAGAAGACAAACAAAAAATAAAAAATACAGATTATGATCTACTCATCCTGTGCCAACTCTGCAGATAATCCACTCGGTCTCTGCTCACCTCTTTCCGATCACCAATCCCGGACGAGCCCCCATTTGTAAGGAAATACCCTTATAGTTCTTTTATTGAATGAAGCAGTGAGACAAGTTGAGTCTGAAGTCTGGTGCCGCCAAGGTTTTTATCTCGAAGTACACAGAGAACACAGGAAGGATAGCTCTTCAATCCGGACCACGCACCTCCGCACACAGAGTGAGCCAGTGCCAAGTGGTGGTTTCGTCAATACATCGTCACATCATTTATACATTTCTCGTCAGAATGGTGTGTGTATTTCTCTCTGTGTGTATCCATGAATGTCTGTGTGGTGTGTGTGTGTGTGTGTGCTGGTGTTTGCTTAGATGGGGAAAAGGAGGGGCTGTATTCCTCCGCTCTCCTTATCAGATGGTGTGTGTATGTCTCTCGGTGTGTTATGCATTGATGTCTGTGTGATGTGTGTGTGTGTGTGTGTGTGTGTGCTGGTGTTTGCTTAGATGGGGGAAAGGAGGGGCTGTATTCCTCCGCTCTCTTTATCAGATGACGGCATATAATTTGTGTGTGTGCATGTGTGTTGGTGTGTGTGTGTGTGAGTGTGTGAGTGTCGGTGTGTGTGTGTCGGTGTGTGTGTGTGCTTTTGCATGCTTCTGATATGATCATGCACCTGTGTCCAGAACTGTTTCATGGGGCCCTATGTTTACACAGAGACCGTTTCATCGGGTCCCGTGTTTACACAGAGACATCTGACGTCAGTGTACAGAAGATATATAAGATATTGACAACAGATCAATGAATTAAAACTATCAGGTGGGGGGGCTGTACATGGAGGTGGTTGGGGGGGGGGGGGTAGGAGGGGTGGGTGGGTTAACACTGTACAACTGTACAAGCAAAACTGTACATTGGAATATTGACAAAACCATACTTGGTCATTTACTGTACATTGGAGGAGGGGGTTGCATGTGGATGGGTTTGAAATGTGATGTCGAGCTTGCTCGATGTCTGCTATTTTCTTTCTAGTTTTAAGTGATGCAATTTCTTTCAGGCAAAGAATTCCCCCAAATGTGAAGCAATTCAGGTGAAACAAGCAGCGGACCTCCTGTAGAATTGCTGCAGGGATGCTAACTGTTAGCCATTATTATCATAGTCCAAAAGTACGGAAACTGTGCAAGATAGGTCACTGCTGTCTGAGTAACTACTTTAGATGTGATACGTTAAAACACTGCTCTTAGAGTTTAGATACTCGGTCGGTGCACTAAGAACAATGTTGAACAACGTTTTGATTTTACAAACCTGTTCTAATCGCAGTCTTCAGAGCATCCAGCTGCGTACGTTGGTGATTGATCTCGCCTTCATATTCTTCTATGGTTCTTTCAAATACTCCAAATATCTCTTCAGCAGCTGCAGTTAGTCGCTCGTTCACCAACAATCTCAACATTTGTATTCTAGACATGTTCAACAAATCAAAGGAAGACTAATATTAGTTTAGCAGCGTTAGTATCTATGGTTAGAACGACACCAGCTGTGTAGCCTGTGTTCCGCTAGCGATAACAACAATAAGACTTCCGGTCAAGGGGTTTCAAAATAAAAGAGCGATTTTTCACAAGACTAAAGCCATTGAAAACGTTTATTTTGTACATGAAAACAGCAAACTAAGCATTTTAAACCAAGATATACAATACAAATGGTGTTTCTGTATGACAAGTACTTGTTATAATAACAAATGCAGTTCATTGGAGTGCATATAGATTGGACAAGACAAGACCATACTTGGTAATTTACTGTACATTGGAGGGGGTTGTGTTAGGACATTTACAGCCAGTTTCGAATTGCAGTCTCCCGTAGGTGTTTTTTGAGAGTGTTTTTGAAAGTGGGTAGTGATTCACATTCCTTTACAGCTTTGGGTAGGGCGTTCCACATTGATGTGGCATAATTGCGAAACGTGTTTAGTCCCTTTCTTTGAGCCGAATCTGGGTTTAACATGATTTGTGGAGCTCCCTCTGGTGTTGTGATCGTGGTATTCACTGACCTTTGGGAAGTATTTTGACATGTACATGGGTACCTTGGTCGTGTAGTGTATCTTGTAGACCAGGCCCATTGCAAGTTGCTGTACTCTGTCGTCTACTCTAAGCCATCCTAGTTTGTCAAAGTGGGCAGGGGTGAGGTGGGTTCTAGGAGTAAGGTCAAGCAGTAGTCTGACCAGTTTGTTTTGCGTGTAGTCTTTTACCAACACACTTGCCGTTCCGCGTTCGGGTTCCGCGATCTGATTGGCCGCGCGTTTAGTTTAGCTGGATAAACCATGGCCACACCCTCGCAAAGAAATCCCAGCTCCCTTCCTGAAATAATTCTCACAGTCTAGATCCCATTATACCATTCTGAATTATGTTTTTGTGCTTTGTTTTTCTAGAGGGGGCTTTTGAAATGTAAAATAATAGACCTAAAATGCTGATACTAAATTGACTTTGTCCTAAATAATGCACGTTATATATACGCCGCTCGCGAGGTGCGATATACACATTGGCCTCATGCATGAAGCGATATAAGAACAGATTTCATTCTTAACTAGCATTTCCTCTTACTTTGTTCTTACCTGAGTGTGACAAACTGCAAGGTACACTTCCCCTCCGCTCCACAAGGAGACACCACCACAAGGTGTTCAGTGGCACCTGTGGTAGTACTGACCACTTCCTCCCTCACTTCCTCCCATTACACCCAGGACGCGTCTCTACTTTCCGTAGCTGCATAGCAGACCCCTCTCTGATTGGTTGAGCCCATTTCTGCAGACCCCTCTCTGATTGGTTGAGCAAAAGGCGGACGTAATGTTATCATATCAAGAAGATAAAAAGAAATGTACTACCAGATTCGCGTATAATGTTATTTCGCGTGACTTCGCGCTTTATTCATAACGTTATGCACATTTCACAACACAGCCAGCTGTCAGAAACTGTACATTGTAACGTTATATAACATAACGTTATGTTATTTCGCGGTTTACTCATAACGTTATGCACATTTCGCGTGTATATAACATAACGTTATGTTATTTCGCGGTTTATTCATAACGTTATGCACATTTCGCGTGACAACACATAACGTTATTTCACGTGACAAGTTCAACACAGCCCAGCTGTCAGAAACTGTACATTGAGGGGGTTTGAATCACTGTTTAGTGTTTACACTCCCCACTTACTGTAACTGTACCATGACGCACTCCCCACTTACTGTAACTGTACCATGTTCTACATATAACCTCATCTCATGCACCTTGTTGTGTATCCTGTTTATTTTTCCTCATTATTATATTCAGAGTTAATTATATTGTTTACACTGTCTTTCTTCTATTATAACCCTGCCCATTTGATGTTCCCAAATCATATTCAGAAAGTATCACAGAGACTTCTATTGACCAAGGAATTAGTTATTATTAGTAAGACACAACATTTCAATCAAACATATAATAACATGTGTTTCATCATACCAACTGATCCTGGTGTGACAATACCTAACATTTAGATTAACCCAGTTAATGCCTTAACTAGACAGTTACAATGTAACATTTAGATTAACACAGTTAATGCCTAACTAGACAGTTAGAAGAAAGCAGGAAGCCGGTCCAGCACTCTCAGATTCAAAGTTTTAATTGCAGCCTGGAACATACATGTTTCGGAACCAATGTGTAACTAGACAGTTACAATATAACATTTATATTAATTAACCCAGTTAATGCCTTAAGAGAAAGAGTCTGGTGGTCAATGTCACTTCGGATTGCTACGACACATCTCTACTGCTTGTGACAGGCTGTGGTGCATTCCAGACTTTACTCCTGTTGGGAAACTATAGCGATCAGAAAGGGGCTTCGCTCAACCAATCAGAGAGGGGTCTGCAGAAATGGGCTCAACCAATCAGTGAGGGGTCTGCAGAAATGCAGCTACAGAAAGTAGAGACGCACCCAGGACGCCTGTAGCTGTTCCGCAACCGTTCCTATTTCCGGGGTAGGCCTGATTGGCCCCGACAGGCACGTGACCCGCCGAGGCTGCTGTGGTTCACCTCACCGCTGCTTTCCGCCTTCAACGCCGCCCGCAGCATTAGGAAGGAGTTCGCGGCGCCTTTCACATCGCAGTCATCAGTCATAATAATATCATCAGTCATCTCTAATAATATGAATCACTGTTCAATGTACTAATATACAATACGGCTCACTTTTCCCACTTCAATGACAGAGCCGCTGTTTAATAATATTGTCGCGGCGGAGCTCCGTCGCGGCAGCATTATGTAGCAGTAATCCCCCCTTTTTTACCATCGACAAACTAGCTCAATTGGTAACGCTGCTTGGCTGTGGATCCTATGATCCGTTTGTCACAAGTTCGATTCCCTTTATTGTATATTGTATGTTCTGCACTGCAACGCATACACCTTACTGTAAATTGTACCATACAATATACAATATACAATACGCTATAGTGCAATGCACGTTAAAAAAAAAACAAAAAAAACTTAAGGGAATCAAACTTGTCACAAACGGACGATAGGATCCACAGCCAAGCAGCGTTACCAATTGAGCTAGTTTGTCGATGGTAAAAATGGGGGGATTACTGCTACATAATGCTGCCGCGACGGAGCTCCGGTGGGAAAAGTGAGCCGTATTGTATATTAGTACATTGAACAGTGATTAATATTATTAGAGATGACTGATGATATTATTATGACTGATGACTGCGATGTGAAAGGCGCCGCGAACTCCTTCCTAATGCTGCGGGCGGCGTTGAAGGCGGAAAGCGGCGGTGAGGTGAACCACAGCAGCCTCGTTGCCGCGGATGCCGCGGGGCGTGGCCGCGGCGGGTCACGTGCCTGTTGGGGCCAATCAGGCCTACCCCGGAAATAGGAACGGTTGCGGAACAGCTACAGGCACCCAGGACTCTCTCTCTCTCATTCTCCCTTTGTCTCCAACACATGCACAGCAGGCCTGTGAGTTTGCTGTGTGTTGCCCGATGTCTGCCATGCGTCTGTTGAACCTTGTTTAATGTAAGTCCCAGTGTTTTCCTTACTATGTTTAAGAACAGATGCATTTGTATTATTTATATGTATGTTTTGGTTTTGTTTACTTTATGAAGTTCCCAAATCTGTGGCTAATTATTACCCAAATAATATACTTTATATACCTAAACGATATACTATGATCTAAAGGCCATGTTTATGTTTGTATTATCTGGCATGATATTGAATTTGTTTTTGTCTTTATTCAGAACCATGGCAATCAACATGAAAACATCATATCATCATTATCCAGCAAAATAAAATGGATATTTGATTGCAACCCTTCTTCTCCTGGTGGTTTGTGGCTCCAGTCTGAACTTTAAAACCTAACAAATGGTCCTTCGAGCCGGAGACTGAGCCACAACCACACAGTCAACGCCTACCCAAAATGGCTGATACACATGGTGGCACAAAGCTGACTGATGAGCCCACTGATGGCCAGGCTCCTTCCATGGAAAGTAAAGATGGAGGTGTAACAGACTTTACCCAGATTCTCACAGAAGAAGCCACCCTACAGTTGCCTCAAACTACTACACCTAGTAGTCCACCTATACCTCACCAACCAGAGCCTCACCTTTCAACAAAGCCATCATCACCTACCTCTCCCAAAGAGGATCAAATCCTGTTGCCACTATGTGAAGCCATTCGAGACCCAACAGGCTATGATCTACAAAGGGCTAGACCTAAAAGGCATAGACGCCCCCTCGATTGGTATGGTAGGCCACCTACACAACCCCAAAGCCCCCTAAGTTCTCGTTCTCACAGCAGGAGGACTCAATCAGTCTCTAGTATCCCTGCTATGTCTCATAAAAGTACCCATTCAGGCAGGAGCCATGCTTCTCATTTGAGTGATCTCCAAAACAGCATTCTGGATGAAAAGAGAAGGAGAGATGAACTGGAGGAGCTTAAAAGGCAAAGACCTGAGGAAAGGCAGCTTGATGAACAATGTAAATTAATTGATGAGAAAGCCAGAGCGGCTCAGGACTCGCAAGAAGATGCACACAAGGAGAGAGAGAGATAGATTGATGAGAAAGCCAGAGCGGCTCAGCACTCACAAGAAGAGAGAGAGATCAATTGATGAGAAAGCCAGAGCGGCTCAGGACTCGCAAGAAGATGCACACAAGGAGAGAGAGAGATAGATTGATGAGAAAGCCAGAGCGGCTCAGCACTCACAAGAAGAGAGAGAGATCAATTGATGAGAAAGCCAGAGCGGCTCAGGACTCGCAAGAAGATGCACACAAGGAGAGAGAGAGATAGATTGATGTGAAAGCCAGAGCGGCTCAGCACTCACAAGAAGAGAGAGAGATCAATTAATGAGAAAGCCAGAGCGGCTCAGCACTCGCAAGAAGATGCACACAAGGAGAGAGAGAGAGTTGTCAGACAGGTTGAGATGGACCGACGCATTCGTATTAAAGAAGAAGAGCTTCAATCAGCCCAGCTTGTATCTAGCTTTATGCATCAAAACATATCTGAAGATGAGCACCCTGATGGAGCCGCTGCTCACATTCCCTCATCTCCGAATGGAAGAGCCACCTCTTCCTTTTACGCTCTGCCCCCCACATCCAGGATATTCACTCCTGCCCCCCCCCCCCCCCCCCAAGAATGATGTGTGCTGACTCACGTCCTCTTACATCTTCAACTCCTCCGCCATTTATTCAATATGGCTTTCCCATGGCCTCCCAAACACTCCCCATGATTCAACCAATTGTACCTCCTGCCCAAGCTGCACCACTGTCCATATCTCACGTGTCTGTCCAGACAATGCCATCCCCCAGTCACCATGCAGCTGCCAGCGTAACACACTCTGCCCTCCCTACTCACCATGTACCTGTACCTCCAGTTACTGGCCAAGCCCCTGTTTATACTGTATCCATGCATGGCCCTGTACAGCCCAGTTCCACTAGTAGTTGGCCACCAAGGCAAGCCACGTCATCCCAGCAGCCACAGTCTGTTCACTCACATGTTCAAACACCCAATTCCATGGATCTGTTCATAGCCTCTGCATATGGGATACCCAGGCCATCACATCCTGTGTTCAAGAGTGGCCGAGAGAGTGAATACGCCCTCCTGAAAATGGCTCTAGAAAACCTCCTTGATATTCACCCTCATCTTACTGAACAGTATAAATACCAGATCCTATTAGACCATCTTCAGCACCCAGGTGCTAACAAATTGGCCAGATCCAGCATGCACGATGTAAGACCATATTCCACTGCCCTCCGAGCACTTCAAGAGAGATACGGACAGCCAAGGCTGCTTGTTCAGAGTGAACTTGATGCATTATTGAATTCCCCCATTATTAACATTGGTAATGTAGAGGCCTTGGAGGAGTTTTCCCTTTCTATCCATGCCCTGGTTGGAATGTTGCTGTCCCTGGAGGGCCCCACTGGCTCTGAATTAAGATGTGGCTCTCATGTTGACAGACTACTTAGTAAACTCCCTGTGCAGTACCGAGATGGTTTTGTGGAGTACTGTATTAATCGTGGCATTCTGACCGGGCAGGCAAACCAAACATACTCCCTCCTTGACCTCTCTACTTGGCTGCAGTCAAAGTCCAGAGCCAAACGCATATCAGAGAGAGCTGTTGAACTCCACAAGCAGGAAAGACCACGGGCTGTAAAGGAACGCCAGCCCCCCAGACAGGTCTCCTCGGTCTACTTGTCAACATCATCAGAGAGGGATAGCACACCAAGAGTCACCTACCCCCAAGAGAAGGTACTTATGAAGCCTTCTAAACCATACTGCCCCCACTGTAATGTCAGAGACCATTTCCTTGGTTCATGCATAGAATTCAAGAGACTTTCCAAAAATGACTTTCTGAAATGGACTAAAGAGAAAGGCAGATGCAACAAATGTGGGAGAATGCATAAAACTGACAAATGCACCTTAAAGAGGCCATGTAACATTTGTAAGGAGATTCACCTGACCATTCTCCATGATGTTAATGTAAACAAATCAGCCACAGTGGTGCTTACATCCTCCCCCTCAGAGCTCCTTTACATGGACAAACCCAACCGTTCCCATAAAGTAATGTTGAAAATTGTCAATGTATGTCTCCACAATGGGGAAAGGACCCTCATTACTCATGCAGTCCTAGATGATGGTGCCGACAGATCCATTCTGCTTCCTAAAGCTGTCCAGTTATTGGGCCTCACAACCCAGCCTGAAACCATCTCCCTACGCACAGTAAGACAAGATATAGTGCAATTGAATGGAGCATCTGTATCTTTTGAAATTTCCCCCATCAACCAGCCAACAGAAAGGCATTTGATCAATGGTGCATTCACTGCAGGCAATCTAGGACTGTCGGAACACACACACCCTGTGAAACAGCTACAAGAGCAGTATCACCATCTCAGAGATGTTCCATTGCTGTCTATCAATCATGCATGCCCTCTTGTCCTCATTGGCTCAGATTATGCCCATCTCATTACAGCCACGGAGCCAGTTCTAATGGGGCCACCTGGTGGCCCATTGGCCATACATACCAGGCTGGGATGGGCTCTCCAAGGGCCAGCCAGCTTAATTCAAGCCCATCATCACACTCTGTCTTTCACTCAAACCTATTTCAAGAGTGAATTGCTTCGTAATGTGGAAAGACTCTGGCAGATTGACACCTTGCCCTACGTGAATGAGAAAACAGCCACAAGGTCAAAACAAGACAAGCTAGCTCTCGATCTACTTCATTCTAAGGCAGTTATAGTAGAGATAGATGGTGTAATGCGCTATGCCACTCCGCTGCTAAGAGCTCCTAACACTCATGTCTTTAAAGCTCCAAAGGAAGCTGTCTTGCCCCGTCTCTGTGCTACAGAAAGATGCCTGTCCAAAGATCCCAAACTGTCTGATAAATACCAAGAGGAACTGGATAAGCTTGTGCAGTCTGGCTATGTTCAAAGGATTCCCAGTGACCAGGTGGACCGATCACATGAAACCTGGTATTTCCCACATCACATTGTTGAACACAACAATAAGCAGAGTTGTATTCGACTGTTCCTTTGAATACATGGGACAAAATCTGAACAAATGTCTTCTGCCTGGCCCAACACTGGGTCCTTCTCTCCTTGGGGTCCTGCTCAGATTCCGTCAACATGCCATTGCTATTTGTGGAGACATTAAAGGTATGTTCCATCAGGTGCGCCTTCTAAACGATGACAAAGCATTACTGCGTTTTATATGGAGAGGGATGCAGCCGGACCAGGAACCCACTGTTTTTGAATGGCAAGTGTTGCCCTTTGGAACAACGTGTAGCCCATGCTGTGCCACTTATGCAGTTCAAAGGCATGTCCAAGATCATTCTGATGGCAATGAGGAGATCCTTAACTCTGTCCAACATTGTTTCTATGTTGATAACTGCCTCCAAAGTCTCATTTCCTCTCATGAAGCCAAGGCCCTCATTGACAAAATGAGACCCCTCCTTGCTGATGGTGGGTTTGACATCAGACAATGGGCTAGCAACGACCCAGCTGTAATACACCACCTGCCACCAGATGCAAAGTCCAAAACCAGTGAACTGTGGCTATCAGAGAATAGTCAAGTCAAGTCAAGAGTTTTATTTGTCACGGCATACAAGTATACAATGAAATGCGGGTGGTCTTGCCCGCAACGATGTGCAATACAGTGGTACAACATATAATAGAATCCAATAAAACAACATTGTGCAATAAACAGGTAACAGGTAACATGGTGTGACATCTCTGTATCTGTACATAGTTATTTACAGAGCATATAGGACATGCTAGGTAGCTTTGGTAGTGCAATACACTGTTACTGTTGTTATACTAATTTAAAGTGGCCTTTCCTTTTGGCCATAAGTGGGTGTGTGCGACATGAGTGTGTGCCCGCTCATGTTAAAGTGTTAAAGTGGCTGCTAGTGTGTGAGCGTGCGTGTCGTGTGTGTGCTCATGTGTGCTTGTGTGTGGATAGTTCAGTGTTCTGAGGCACTCAATGTTCATTGTTCAAGGCTCTGATGGCCTGGGGGAAGAAGCTGAGCCTAAGCCTATCTGTCCTAGTAGCTGGGGTTCGCAGGCGTCTGCCTGACCTCAGCAGCTGGAACAGGCTGTTATTGGGGTGGTGGGGGTCTTTCATTATTCTGCAGGCTCTGGATTTGCACCTCTTGTTGTATAGAACCTGCAGGGGAGGTAGTGCAATACCCGTGGTACGCTCGGCTGAGGGCACCACTCTCTGTAGGGCCTTCTTGTCCTGTGCCGTGCTGTTTCCATACCAGGCAGTGATGTTTCCGGTCAAGATGCTCTCTACAGCTCCTGAGTAGAAGGACTGGAGTATCTTCCCCGATACTCTGAATGGAGACCCCAAAGAGCTGACACTAGGCCTCAAATGGAACTGCTCTACTGACATACTGAGTTACAAGAACAAGTCCATTATCTACCAGCAGCCTACAATGAGGAACATTTACAAGGTACTGGCAAGCCAATATGACCCCCTGGGCTACTTGACTCCTTTCACAGCTCGGGCAAAAATGATAGTGCAGGATCTATGGAAGCAGGAAAGAGGATGGGATAACGTCATTAGAACGGAAAGCTTGTTGGAGAAATGGCAAGCATGGGAATTGGAACTGCAGAATCTCCCTGACATTAACTTTCCTCGCTGTTATCTACCCCCCTCGATCAATGCAGCCATTTCAGAATCCCACCTGCATGTTTTCTGTGATGCCTCAGAGCGTGTCTACGGTGCTGTTGCCCACCTTCAGACCACAGACAAACATCACCACACCCATGTCAGCTTCATCATGGCCAGGTCCCGTGTAGCCCCTAAACGCCAGTTATCCATCCCTTGTCTTGAATTGTGTGCAGCCCCATCAGGTGCACAACTGGCTAACCTCCTCAGTTCTGAACTCACTATCCCACTACAGTCAGTGACCCTCTGGACAGATTCTACAACTGTCTTATCATGGCTAACATCCGACTCATGTCGCTACAAGGTGTTTGTTGGCACAAGAGTAGCTGAGATTCAGACACTGACCGACACAAAGAGCTGGAGATATGTCGACTCAAAGAGCAATCCAACTGATGATTTGACACGGGATAAAACCCTCCTTGAACTTTCTCAGCCACACAGATGGCATCAAGGCCCTCCATTCCTCTTGATGCATATCGAATGCTGGCCAGCCAATCCAGCTGTGCTTGCTGGATCAGAACATGTGGAGGAATTTAGGAAGTCAATGTTCTGTGGCACAGTGACATCTAACACAAACCTCCCTGATCCGAACAAGTACAGCAGCTGGGATGATCTCATAGAGGAAACAAATTATATGCTTCATGGGGCGGCAGATCACAACTCAAACTTGGCCCAATGCTATATAAACTCAGAGAAGTATCTCCTGCAAAGGGCCCAATCCGAGTGTTTTCCTGAGGAGTTCAATGCCCTCAAAACAAACAAATCCATTCCAAGAAGTACTGTAGCAAACTACTCCCCCTGTCTCCTGAATATGACCCGGATCTTGGTCTCATTAGAGTGGGAGGTCGACTTCGAAGGGCTGCTGAGTCCCTCGACCAGTACAGCATCCATCCGATTATATTGGACCCTAAACATCCCATAACCAAACTCATTATTAAGCATTATGATGAGAAACTGCTCCACCCAGGTTGTGAGCGCATTCTTGGGGAACTGAGATGCAGGTACTGGATCCTGCACGGTCACCAAGCCATTCGCCAACATCAGCACCAATGTTGAGACTGTCAGAGATGGAGAGCAAATCCAGTCATTCCCAAAATGGCAGACCTTCCTCCAGCCCGTCTTAAGACTGTTTAAGCCCCCCTTCTGGTCCACAGGCATAGACTGTTTTGGGCCTTTCACTGTCAAAATTGGTCGCCGCACAGAGAAGAGATGGGGACTACGCTTTAAGTGCTTAACAACACAGTGTATATATATTGAGCTACTTGACCGTATGGACGCAGATACATTCTTAATGGCCTTCAGAAGGTTTGTCTCACGCAGAGGTAAACCCTTTGAACTTCTTTCTGATTGTGGGACTAATTTCAAAGCAGGGGAGGCAGAGCTGAGGAATTCCTTTCAGGCCATGGCACCAGACTTGAAACTTCAATTAGCTCGTACACAAGTCAGTCAACTTCCAATTCAATCCTCCATCTGCCCCACATTTCGGTGGAAGCTGGGAACGAGAGATAAAATCCATAAAGATGGCCCTCCGTGTTGTTCTAGGAAACCAACCAACAACAGAAACAGTCCTGCACACAGTCCTGATTGAAGTGGAAGGTATTCTGAACTCAAAACCCCTAGCATACATCTCCTCTGACCTTGCTGACCCTGTCACACCAAACTTGTTGTTGATGGTGCGGCCTGACTCCTCTCTTCCCCAGGCAATCTATTGCTCAAGTGAACTCCTTGGCAAAAGAAGGTGGCGTCACAGTCAGATCTTGGCTGATCAGTTTTGGTCAGCCTTTATCAAATTCTACCTGCCAAACCTTCAAGCCAGGCAAAAATGGGAGACTGACAAGGAGAACTTGGATTCAGGTCAGGTTGTAATGATAGTTGATCCTCAACTCCCTCGAGCATCATGGCCGATTGGAAGAATAACTGAAACCTACCCCGGAAAGGTTGGAAAGGTTCGCACCACTAAAGTAATTATTCAAGGTCGAGAATACATACGCCCTGTTTCCAGACTAATCCCACTCCCTGAAATCACAGAGGAAACCAAATAAACGTATTTGCTGCACAAATCCGGGTGCGGCTGTGACAAACTGCAAGGTACACTTCCCCTCCACTTCACAAGGAGACACCACCACAAGGTGTTCAGTGGCACCTGTGGTAGTACTGACCACTTCCTCCCTCACTTCCTCCCATTACACCCAGGACTCTCTCTCTCTCATTCTCCCTTTGTCTCCAACACATGCACAGCAGGCCTGTGAGTTTGCTGTGTGTTGCCCGATGTCTGCCATGCGTCTGTTGAACTTTGTTTGATGTAAGTCCCAGTGTTTTCCTTACTATGTTTAAGAACAGATGCATTTGTATTATTTATATGTATGTTTTGGTTTTGTTTACTTTATGAAGTTCCCAAATCTGTGGCTAATTATTACCCAAATAATATACTTTAAATACCTAAATGATATACTATGATCTAAAGGCCATGTTTATGTTTGTATTATCTGGCATGATATTGAATTTGTTTTTGTCTTTATTCAGAACCATGGCAATCAACATGAAAACATCATTATCCAGCAAAATAAAATGGATATTTGATTGCAACCCTTCTTCTCCTGGTGGTTTGTGGCTCCAGTCTGAACTTTAAAGTGGAGATGAAGCATAGCGATAAACACATAGTCATAGCATCAAATTAGTATTTAGATAAACCACAGAAAAAAATCACGTTATAAAAATAAGGCGTTTCTAAGAAAACTATTTGTAATGTCCATTTATGTAGCATTTATGAACATGTGAGCCGCCATTTAGTTGCTGACGTCACGGTGCTGGTTTGGTGTATACACTGCTGGGTAGCTGCATAGTAAACATGGACTGTCGGGTCAGTCAAATGTTGCCTACCAAACAACGGGACCGCAGTGGTTCTTTTTGTATTGCCCCTGGCTGTTCAAACTAATTTTACTGTGTGAAAGAGAGAGGAAAGTTGGTTCATTTCCACAAACTACCAGTGAAAAAAACAGTGTTGTTTGCACGTTGGCTGGCTGCACTCAGGCGGCGCGATCAGCCTGTTGGACAGGGAATCAAGATCTCCAGCGAACACTTCATTGCCTCGGATTATGTTGTTAGGGTGGGAGGATTGTCCAGAAGACCACTAATCAGCTGAAGCCCGATGCGGTTCCCTCGGTCTTCGACAGACAGATGCAGGCAGTTCAGCGTCGGGATCATTTAGCCTGCTGGCTACCTAGCTCCACTTCAACCAGCGTTGGGAGCTCCAACGTTAGCTTGCCGATGCTACCAGCACATCGACAAGCTACTCGTCCCGGGAGATAACGGCGCTGCCTGGCTGGTTGTTGGCTAACTAACGTGGCTACTCGTCCCGGGAGATAACGGCGCTGCCTGGCTGGTTGCTGGCTAACTAACGTGGCTACTCGTCCCGGGAGATAACGGCGCTGCCTGGCTGGTTGCTGGCTAACTAACGCTAACCAGCCAGGCAGCGCCGTTATCTCCCGGGACGAGTAGCTATGTTAGTTAGCCAGCAGCCAGCCAGGCAGCGCTGTTATCTCCCGGGACGAGTAGCCACGTTAGTTAGCCAGTAACCAGTCAAGCTAATGTTAGCTGGCTCCAGCAGCTTGTCGATGTCGTCGGGAGCATTTAGCCTGCTGGCTACCTAGCTCCACTTCAACCAGCATCGGGAGATCCAGCAGCTTGTCGATGTGCTAATAGCCTCAGCAACCTAACGTTAGCTTGCTGCTCGACAAGCTGCCGGAGCCAGCTAACGTTAGCTTGCTGAGGCTATTAGCACATCGACAAGCTGCTGGAGCTCCCGATGCTGGTTGAAGTGGAGCTAGGTAGCCAGCAGGCTAAATGCTCCGCGACGCTGAACTGCCTGCGTCTGTCTGTCGAAGACCGAGGGAACCGCATCAGGTTTCAGCTGATTAGTGGTCTTCTGGACAAACCTCCCACCCCAACAACATAATCCGAGGCAATGAAGTGTTCTCTGGAGATCTTCATTCCCTGTCCAACAGGCTGATCGCGCCGCCTGAGTGCAGCCAGCCTGAGCCAACGTGCCAACAACACTGTTTTTTTCCACTGGTAGTTTGTGGAAATTAACCAACTTTCCTCTCTTTCACATGGTAAAATTAGTTTGAACAGCCAGGAGCAATACAAAAAGAACCACCGCGGTCCTGTTGTTTTGTAGGCAACATTTTATTTACTGACTGACAATCCATGTTTACTATGCAGCTACCCAGCAGTGTATACACCAAACCAACACCGTGACGTCAGCAACAAAATGGCGCCGCCCATGGCGAAAACAGGGAAATTATATTTGATTTTTCAGACAAATAAGCAGGATTTCACATTTTATTATAGGACCCTGTCTTACACAAGGTATACAACAAACAAACTAGGATCACATTGTTCACTGCTTAATCTCCCCTTTAAAACCTAACACTGGGATTCAGCAACGTTTTCTTATTGTTGCTTTTTTCTCAGGCAAGAACAAATTATAAGAGTGGTCGAGAGCACTCTTACCGAAATAAGAAACTCTTACCCAAAATAAAAATAAAATAAAAAAGGCATACCATTGGTTAATTGCCCCCAAATACGACTTTAAAAATACAGAACTTTTCAATAATAATAATAATAATTATTATTATAACTTATTGCATGCGTTCTGTCTGAAATGGATTATATATTACTGTCAGAACAGTTATGCTCTGGCCGCCCAGGCCATTGATTGATTGAAGATTTTATTAACAGATTGCAGAATGGGTACAATACAGTACAGCTCAATACACACAATTGTTAAGGGGATGCAGACCAGAGAAAGACTTTCGTCTTGTTTACATCAGGGTCCTCCATTTTCAATACACATACACAACATACAGATATACAGATATATATCATGACACATAGAACACATATTTAGAGATCGTCTATATCAGTGGTTCCCAAACTGTTTTATGCGGACCACTAGATTGTTATCAAGAACATTTGCGGACCACCTCGTATGCAAACAGTAAAACATAAATAAATAAACAACTGACTTAAACCCAGTAATACACGAGACCCTCTTCTTGGACCAAGTAAGGTTTAGTCGATAATCCAATGTACGGTTACCCCGACCCCACCTACCCACCCCCCCCCCCCCCCCACCTCCTCCAATGTACAGTTTCTTCGTCGAATGTATATACTCTCTTTTTTTGTACTCTTTTTGTATCACAAACAGTACTGTATTTGTAAATCTGGTATGTCATAAATGTATCTATGTAGCAGTACTGTCTATCTGTATGTCATGTATGTCATATGCTATGATGAATTGAAAATGGGGGACCCTGATGTAAACAAGATGAAAGTCTTTCTCTGGTCTGCATCCTCTTACCAATTGTGTGTATTGAGCTGTACTGTATTGTACCCATTCTGCAATCTGTTAATACAATTTTCAATCAATCAATCAAGACCCGCGTCGCGGGCACTGCATTCCGTTCTCAGAATGGATTTGACGAGAGAGAGAGAGAGAGAGAGAGAGAGAGAGAGAGAGAGAGAGAGAGAGAGAGAGAGAGAGAGAGAGAGAGAGAGAGAGAGAGAGAGAGATGTGTGATTGATTGATTGATTGAAAAGTTCAGTCATCAGCAGGCTATATATGCGGAGATATTCAGACTCTAGATCTATTTGCAGAGCCAGATGAGATGAGGCAACCTGTGCGATTGGCTCTTGACAACGCACAGTCATTCAGTATTGAGTTGACAAAGCCTACATTACTTTGCTGGAACGATTCATTTTGCGCGCACTGCAGGAGTTACTATATTACTACTATATTAATACAGTCTATTCCATTATATAGCTATAGGTGCTGTATGATGACAATACATTTGATTCCTATCTAATTTTGATCAATCGCAAAGCGCTCCAGCGCTTGATTACGGCCGGGGGATCAGCGCTATACAATGCAGACCCACGGCTCTCGTATGCGAGAACGCGCATCCAGTTTAGAATTAGTGGAATTCACCATTAAAAAAACCTGGGTAAGAACAGATTTGGACTTTAAGAACGGCTTGATGAATGTGGCGGTGACTTTTCTTATTGTTCTCTTAACAGACAGATAAGCAAGAATATAAGAAAAATAACAAGAATGAGGCCTATATGTGGTTATTTTAATAACGCGCAGCATTGCAAATGTGAATCCTGCTGGGATGTTTTTAATGAATGAAACCTATCGCTCGTTTGGCTCTGATTCCTTTCATATTCTCCGCTGTGGATGTTTAACGGAGCGCCTGGATTTAGTTTCATTCAAGCATAAATTGAAGTCTTCATTCGTGGATTGTGGTTCTATTTCATTATGGCTCCGCTCAGCATCAGTTGCATATATCTCGCTTCAGTGGATATACACTGAATACATTTTAAATGTCCCTTTACATACCAACATCCGTCTGACCACACCCCCATCTGCTGCCTACATAAGCAGGGGTGGGGCCACACACTCATCTCCTTCTCAAATTTCATCCACAAGGAAGTGCCTGTTATATACCCACTTGACGTGGAGAAAATATTTAGTCTGAGGAAAGGAAAACAGAAGAACAAGGAGATACGTTGACATTATATCTTTATTTTCTCTCTCACTATTTGAGAAAATACGGCGATATTGTCTTCGTCACTGGAGTGTCTGGAAGATGATGATCATTCTGTGTGACCTCCACCGGCTTTTCGTATTAGGGGCTCGCGCCGCTGACATGCTCCCCAACTGCAGTCCTCCTTTGCTGCGGCTGGATGGGTTTGGCCCTCCGGCCATGCAGCTGGACTGTGGGAAGCACCGACTGTTGTGAGGAAGCGGTGGCTTCCAGGGTGGGGTACGTACTGTTTGCTTGCAAGCTCTGGTTGTCTGTTGATGCTGTGGGGGTTAGCTGACAATTTTACGAACGCCGGCCCCAGATTGGGGTCCTCTGCTCGGCTTCTTAAGCGGCAGACAGAGGATCTTGGTCTGAAGCCCATGATGGTCAACTAGTGGGCCGCGACAGAGGCCTGGTTAAAACCCGGGATTCTCTGAACAAGCGGATGCTTCTCTGTCCCGTGCAGGCCCCATCTTTCACTTGAGTGGAAGTACACCCTAAACGAGGAAATGTGGGCATGGATGTTCGTTATCGGAAGATCCATGTTCAAGTCGGCTGCAGCCCAGATGGGAATTGTGCTGGCTCCGCCGTATGTCTGGTAAAATCACCGTTGTAAACTGTGTTGACATTTCTTTTTCTCTTCTCTCTTAAAGATGAGGAGGGTTTCAGACGGCGGCCTGTCTGAAGTGTGGCTTGTTATGTCGTTGTGTACAGTTCAGGTGATAGCTGCTTAGCTTGCGTGCTAGTTGTGGCCTACCTGTTAGCCAGTCAGCTGTTAGCTGCGGCGCTAGCCCGTTGTGTCACTAGGCTAGGAAATGTTAGCTTGTTGCTATCAGTTGAGAGCGGCTGTTAGCTTAATGCTACACTGATGAACGTTGCTATGACTATAACATGCCTTAAACACTCTGACTACGACGTCATCTTTGACAGAGGATGTTAGTCGAACCTACACCGGGAGCCCTGCCAGCGAGGACTGCGTCAACATGGAGAAACGTAGCGGCTGGGTGGCGCAGCGACGTTACCCTCGTCGCCAACACGGGAGATGCCGTGTTCGACTTCGGTGTCCCGTTAACCAGATTGCAGTTTCTCTCGGCCTGCGCTCAGGGTAGGAGTCCCGACCGGACATTAAACACTTCTTCTTTCCTTCCCTTCTAAATGTTTTGTAATAACGATGTTTTCCAAAACATGTGTTGCTGCAATACATTGAGGATACGACGCGTGTTGTGTGTGAATTGTCTTGTCACTGGTATAGCTTCTCTCTCCATAGAAATCGGCGTTGTTGTTTACATGTGTAAAAATGATCTGGTTAGTTGTGACGAGAACATGTGTGTTCATGTAACGTTTGTAACGTGGGTGAACTCACAACTAAGGGGGTTAATTAACCTGTGAAGCTATGCTTAGTGACATGTGATTGAGGAATGAATTCTTTCTCAGCCTGTGATGACAATGAACAGTGTGTTCACATATTAACAGGGTTACCTGTTCAACTTGGTCGTATCAAGGGTACGGTAGGAGAGGTGATCCCCCCCGGTTTCCCTGGGGCTTCCCCCCCTCCTCTCAGACATGTTGGTTACAATATATTGTGGCACTGTGTTTGTGGGGATACGATGTAACCCTCAGCTTAATTGCTGGGGTTGTGCTTTCCGCTTGAGAAATTATTTTTTCCTAAAGAAAAGATTGTTTGGTCACTTATCATGTGTGCTTAGCAAGGCATGTGGCCAATACATAATCGAGGATTCTGTCTTCTCTCGTTATGAAAAACGGCGTTCCTCTGTAGTAGGAGTGTACTGTGCCATTTTTTGTTGTGATGAAGGGTTGTGTGTGTCTTTGTGATCTACAACTGGGTTAGGTTTGTTCCACAGAAGCACATATGTAAGTCTGGACCGGGGCTCTTAAAGGGGCCCTCTCTGTTCTATGTTTTTTCCTTGGTAAAACTCAGGTAGCAGGATTAGTACATGAGCTATGTGAGGCTGTTAGATGCCTCATGTAGCATGCTATGACTGTGTCATGCTCTATTTGTCATTACATCGTATCATGGGTGAGGGGTCGTAAAGGGGTGAACTGGTAATCCTTTCCTCCCCTTTTCTGATTGGTCAGGGGTTAAAACCTCCTGTCTTTCAAGGTTCCTGTCACGTTGCTGTTCGGCACGTTACAGGGTAAGAGGGGGGGGGGTTTCCTGGTCCCACGCCCTGGAAGATTGGGCGTGTGCACCGCGTAAATTCCCCCGCCATAGAGTACGTCACTGAGCGCGTCTCTAGTGGTAAGACTTCCGTGGGTTGTACAGGTCCATGTTATGGATCTGTTTCAGGGAGTTGTCAGAAGAGAAGTGCCTTCTGTGAGTTCGGACTCTCCTTCCCAGTGAGGGAGCCTCCTCAGAGTTCAGAGCCTCCTCCTCAGATTGTCAAGGTGAGTAGAACTTCAAAAAGGAGTTCTGCTCTATTGTGTGTGTATTCGATTCAATTCGATTATTGAGTGTGTATTGGTTCAGTGCCTCCTCCTCGGAGAGCCCTAACCCAAGTGTTACATAGCTCAATGTTGCAATATTTCTTTTCAATCTATACAGCTCGCGTGGGAAGTCTCTCTGGGGATTCCCGTCTCCTCCCTGTGGAGAGGGTGGTGGGATGTAAAAATGAAAATAATTTTTACCCTCAGCCGCGTCATGTGGGATTCATGTCAGTCTGTGTTTCTTTCTTTTTTAAATAAAAAGAGGGAAGAACATGAAGCACGACGGCTCCTTGTCGTTCTCCCAGGCGACTTGGAGGATCAATGTCTGGTGTCTTGTTAGACTATCCATTGATGTGTTTGGGTCTCGACGCGTACATAAGTGCTGGCTCTGGGTGTTTCTGATGGGAATCACGCATGAGGCTGGTGCGCCTTGGTTGCTTGTTATTAAAACAGCGTTTTTATAGAGCAACTGGGATGGAGTTTTGTCTCTTCCGAGCGCCAGTTTACTAGGTTGTCTCGACGAATTCTCGTTCATATCTGGGGGATGTTAACGGAATAGATCAGAACATAGGTAGAGGGGTCTCACGCCCTTGGGGTGGGCCACTGAGCGCGGTACAAATAGGACCGTCTGGGTGGCGCCCTCTTTTCATGTTTTAGATCGACACGCATACCTACCCCCTCTCCTGGAGTGGGCATGTCGACGTGGTTAGGGCACGGGACTGGTTCTGGTTGCGCTGGTCCAGGTCAGTTAACCCGTTGTCCGCCGGGGACGCAGATCTGCTGTTCTGGTACCCTGAGGGACTTGTGCTTTTTTCGGGGGGGAAAATGCTGGGTCGGCCCGGGTGTCACAGGGTTAGGCGTTATGGAGACCCTTTGTTGGGTACATGTTGTACTCTGCGCTATTGTAATGGCTTACGGCCATACCAACCTGAACACGCCCGATCTCGTCCGATCTCGGAAGCTAAGCAGGTTCGGTCCTGGTTAGTACCTGGTTGGGAGACCGCCTGGGAATACCAAGTGCAGTACGCTTAGGGCTGGTTCTCCATTCTTTTCGCTCCTCTCTCACGCGTGGCGAAGAGGGGGCTGTTGGGGTGGTCTTTTGGACCTCCTCTGGTAACCCTGTGTGCTTCCCGAGCCGCCGGGCCCGGTCCGAAGTAAAGTTTCGTAGACCCGTAGGCCTGGAATAACCCTTTTTTGAAAACTGAAACACTTGTACTGCGGTATTGCCAGTGTATACCCGCAGGTGTGTTTTGGAGTTTTTTCTTGATGGGTTATAGGAACAACCACCGCATGTGGTACCAAGAGGGTGGTTGATTCCCTGGTGTGTTGGAGCAGTCAACTCCCGGGTTACCCGGTTGAGTGTGCCCTTGCACGTTCATGACGTCTGCCAATCGTGTCAGCCTTCTCTGCCTCGACCCCTCTGGGTCTGGGTTTTTTGGTGGAGGCTGGGCTGTTTTCAGTTGACCCCTTTGGCGCCTGTCTCGTCCGCAGTGCTCCAGGCTCAGGTTACAGCCTGCTGCCTGGTTTCCCCGGTGCGCTGCCTGCTTCCGTTGGTTAACCTTTTTTGAGTGCTTTACGGCCATGCTGACTGCCTGTGTTACAGGGTCAGTGTGCCAGGCGGTGTACTATTGGGGGGAAAGGGCCCGCTCTTGGAGGGGCCCTATCCGAATACGCTGGCGATGTGGGGGGCGGTGTCACTAAGTGACCGCCTGGTGGGGTCTTGATGCCTGGCGTCATTGACCTCTCCGGGCCCCCCTTCTTTCCAGGGGATCCAGTCCCTTCAGTGGGTCTGGGTCTTCCTTCGCGCTCCGCTGCTACGGCCTTGCCACGGGGTTGAGTTTGCTCTTGACCCCGTGATTTTGGGGGCAGTAACGAGGGTTGTTCCTTCCGTTCGTTCCCTGGTGGCATGCGGGTTGTGTGTGTGTGTAGTCGTGGGGTCAAGCCACGATCTGCTCACCCTGTGCGTTGAGTTGCTCGAGTTCCTCTTCGCACGGTCGGATCCGTCTCCCTCCCGTAAGCCTCCAATAGGGAGGGTATCCTCCATTAGGGAGGGTCGGGGGGCTCGGTCCTCCCCGGTCTGATGGTTGTGGGGGGCCTCAGCGGGGTACATTTGTCGAGCTTTGGCTCCCGCTCAGCTCCTGTTATGCAACTGATGCTGAGCGGAGCCATAATGAAATAGAACGTAAGGTTATGTATATAACCAAGTTCTATGAATTATGGTGACGCTCAGCATCAGGACGCCGCTGCGGCCCTTGATCTTTCATTGTGGTGAAATTTGTTGGGAAGGAGATGAGTGTGTGGCCCCACCCCTGCTTATGTAGGCAGCAGATGGGGGTGTGGTCAGACGGATGTTGGTATGTAAAGGGACATTTTGAAATGTATTCAGTGTATATCCACTGAAGCGAGATATATGCAACTGATGCTGAGCGTCACCATAATTCATAGAACTTGGTTATATACATAACCTTACGATATGAATTACGATGAATCTGAATATGTCGATTGTTGAATT